>NW_015557059.1:15898-70064 GCF_001515605.1 Sinocyclocheilus anshuiensis | reverse complement strand
TATATATATATATATATATATATATATATATATATATATTACATTTATTTAAATTACATATTTTTTATGTATTTAATTTATTTATATTTAATTAATATTTTGTATTATTAAATTATATGAAATATATTCAGTATTTAGGAAAAATATAAGATGGTTACATTTCCAGAAATTACATAACAGTCTTTTGTTTTTTTGTGGCTCTTCAGGTAAAATTGCAAGAATCCATAGAGTACGATGACCTTCAGGGTGACTCTGGGCGTCAGACCATCGCTCTGAACCTGAAGAAATCAGACAGGTAAACATCCAGCGCCTTTATTCTGTATCTGCCTGACACAGGGTTTTCACAGTCTGTGAATCTTCATATCAAGTGCTTTGTATTTTACATTTGTTTGTTCCTGCAAGATATTCCCACGGCCCGATCCCTGTTCAGTCACAGCATTACACCACCAGTCAAGACATTATCAACTCCATCAGCATTATCCAGCACGAGATGAGGAACTATAAACCCCGTCTGACGCAGGTACACCACTGGCATGCATGGCTAAGAGTCCTGGATTGTAGTCTGTTTTATTATATTGTATTTTCTGGCCTGTTTCAGGTGATGTCCAGCAATGCGGCAAGCTCCGCCATCACAGCGCTGTCACCTGGAGGGCTTCTGATGCAGGGAGGAGGCCAACAGACCATAAACCGTGAGAGTTTGACCTCAGACTGTCTACTCATCCCATCATAACATCAAATGTTGCTTCCACTGATATTTGAATGCACTTTTTAATGCAAGAAGTTTAAAACTGCCGTTTTACTGTCCATTAACTTGATCTATACTCTCTTTGTGTTTATTTATGTAGAATTAGTGCCAACTGATGTTCAGAGCGAGCTGAAGCACTTATATACAGCTGCCGGAGAGCTGCTCCGACATTTCTGGTCCTGTTTCCCCATCAACACTCCCTTCCTGGAGGAAAAGGTCAAGAAGTGCACCTTCGGTTATTAATATTTACAAATTAAAATACTAAAGTAGTATTGTTTTGTTGCAGCATGATTTGTTTCATCTGTCTCTCCTGCTCACAGGTGGTAAAGATGAAATCTAACCTGGAGAGATTCCAGGTGAAAAAGCTCCGCCCCTTTCAAGAAAAGATCCAACGGCAGTATTTGAGCACAAATGTAAGTCCACGCCCCCTCCATTTACTGTAATGGATTCTACTACTTAGAGTGAACATGAATAATTAATGCTCATCTTGCTGCTATTAGAAAGACAGCCCAGAATCGATCATTTCTAAACTGTGTGGAAGAACTGGTTCAGGATAGTGTACTGTTTAAATCAGTGGTCGTCATTTTAAACAAAAAAAACATTTTTTTAATGAAGCTTGGTGACTTTTGTAAAACTTGCTATATGAACACACAAAAAAATTTGCGGACATGATTAGAAAATGCTTTAAAAAATAATCACAATTGTGATCTTTGCAGTCAAAAATGGCTGCCAAGGGAAATAAATGGGAAATACAAAACAAAATCAAAATAAAGAGCATTTTTTTGGGGGGTACAATCTACAAATCAGCCACAATGAAGCAGTCTTTCCTGAAGTTAAATAGAAATACAAATGCAATACCTAATAGAAATTATGATATTTATTATAATTAAATTATAATAATATAATAATAAAATATAATTTAATAGTATAACATTGTATAATATTTATAATATTATTGTATTTTATAATTATAATAATGTCTGAAAACACTTAAAAGCAACTAGGTAATATAGATTTGTATGTTTAACTTAAACACTGTATTAATGCAAAATCATATGAAATATTTTTCTAATATTTGTATTATGTTATATAAAAATAAATGGTGCGTAATGTAGAGTTAAATATTGTCTAGTACCATAAAATCCCCTCAAAATTCTAAATATTAAAGAACAAATCTTATTGAAACAAAATATTGTGCATTTAATAAACCAAAAAATGTTATGCTTATTGTCTTTGGTCTGTTTCGACAGTCAATGATCACAGTTGAAAGTGAGGAAAACCAGAGGATTGATGAGTTTTTAGTTCAAAATAAGTTCTAAAATAAAAATAAAAAATTAATTTCTTACATGCATAAATGTGTTATTTGAGGTGTAAAGTGTCTGAATTTTCTGATGTTATTACTGTATTTGGATTTTCCCCAATCAGTCCCATTTTGATATTGAGGGTTTGCACGGTCATGTAATCTATATTTTTTCATCGATCAATATTTTTGATGCACTTACAGTGGAAATGCATAATACTTTCCTGTGTTGTCTGATTGCGACAGCTAACGGGCCACCTGGAGGAAATGCTTCAGGCTGCGTACAGCAAGTTCCAAGTCTGGCAAACGCGCCGAATGATGAGAAAAACCTGAGGAGATGCAGAGAAATCCAGGAAAGAGAGAAAAGACTCTGGGTGATTGAATTTAAAGAAAGAGGGAGAAGAACAGAGACACTCTCCCAGCTTGGGCCGGATGGAGCCTGATGGGCGGATTTTCCAGCCAATCAGAGCTGGAGGTGCTAGTGAGCACGTCTGCCTGGGGGAGGGGCTTGGAGCAGCAAATTCTGTAATCTTATTGGTCCACGTGGAGATGGGCTGCGCCAGTCACAAATAACTAATTATTATCTTCTCTCTTTACTTTGTTCGTTCCGTTTTTTTTTTCAGTGGATAATTTCAGTTCCTAGGTAAGAAGTGAAGTTTTAACAGTGTTGTATTTCTGCAATGACCAAACTGGGCTCAGTAATAATATCGGTGGAAAGATTTCTCAGGAACTTACAATGTTTAATGCAAAGGACTCAGTTTGAGGGAAAAGCTTTCAAGTCAATGATAAGGAGGACTCTTTACAAACCGGATATTGCAATCCAGTTCAACCCTCCCGAGACTTGAGGCTGATTGGAAATCAGTTGCTCAAGACACGCCAATGGGAGGGATATAGCAATACTGTAAAAAAATAAATATGAATAATTTCTATGTAGTGCATTTACTGATCCGTGTGCCACAAACGCGTGCGCACGCTCATCCGCACTGCTTTATAACGTGTCTTCTCTAGCTGCACTGAGTTGGATGTTATTGCAAATAAAGTCAAGATTTAAACTCTTCGACTGGTGTCGTGTGTTTGTGTGTGTTGCGTTAAAAGAGCTTCCTCAAAGTACTCGTTTACCAAAGTGTACATGCCGTGAGGAAGCTGTTATGTTACACACTGAAAATCAGAAGGGGAAGCACTGTATTTGGACTGTTTTGCACAAGAATTGTTCCGTTTCAAATGAATGTGATGCCTGATAAGAAAGTGTGTTTGTGCATGCTTTTGTGTGTGTTAGACCGGGGGTTTTTAATCTTTTTTTTTTTTCAAATTAATTAATATATTAACTAATTGCTATTACTAATAATATTTTTTTATTTATGTTTGAATCATTTTTTATTCTTATTTATTTAAATGATTAATTATTTTTAAATCTTCATAAATGCAGAACAAGTTACCACACATGGTTTTTCCAGGCATATATAAATAATAGGCTATGTAATTAAAATAAAAGGATGAAAATGAATACAAAATAAGAAGCAATAGTAATAACAAAAATAATAATTCTGTAATTTATATGATCAATTTACAAATTTATATTATTCATTTATAAACTATTGTAATATAGTTTATACATTTACAATAGTTTATAAAGTTATAAACTATTGTTTTTTTTTTACTTTGTATCGATTTTCATCACTTGCATTTTTCTATTTCTATATATTTCTATTTATTTATTTTTATTTTAATAAATAAAATAATGTTCTTAAACATGCTCAAACCAAACTTTTAAACAGATTTTGAGCAACTGAAAATGAAGAAGTAATATTTAATACGATTTTGCATTTACAGTAGGTCACTTATCAAATCATGCAGCAGGACCAGTGCATAATCAATACTGCTGTAGGTTATAATAACTTCTCAAGAAAGACCCACCGTACAGTTCAGTTTAGTCATTATGTGCTTGAATTTGGTGATGGCTGTCTTTATATAATAAAATGCATACATCTATATCTGAATCCGGTGCTTAAACACATTCACTTCAAGGTTGTAAGATGTTTGAGGGTTGGGTCTTTGCTATTTTTGCTTGCTGATGAAACAGGCTTCATTCTCGAGGGCATCTCGAATATCAATCAATACCAGCAAGAGCTTTTAATGGACCAGTGGACCCCAATCTACTGCTAGAACACCTACGCGTCTGTGACAGTTATTTGTTTGTAAACCAGATGTTTTTTAATAAAACTTGAACTTTTAATGCATGATTAGCAGATTTATTTACTTTGATAATATATTTAATATGTAAAGTTTCCCAAGTGCTTGATGGCAAATATTGTCCAAAGGCGCCAGAAATAGTTCCCCGCGCTTAGTGTGAATCACTGCGCCTCACAGTGAGTGGAGCCTAATGAGGAAGTAGCGCCGGTCAGTTTTCAGTCAGCTGTCAAACACACAGCGGCACAAACACACACACGATCTTCACTTTACACACTTTATGATTGGGTTTCACTACATTTCTGGAAATTTCGCAGATTTAAATGCGCCTGGAGCTCAGGAGGAGGTAAACGCGTTTTATATGGTTTAATTGATGTTAGATAACGTTAACGTTACTTATAGAAATGCTTGAGGTGACACATTTACCACCTCAAGTTAAACTTTTTTTTAGTTGCAAAGTAAACAACGTTTAAAAAGTATTGTTTTATGTTGCCTCAAACGTGTACATAACGTTAAGGACTAAACGTTACTCATTAGGAAGAGAAATAGAAACTAAAACGTTGTTGGTCGTGAAAGTACCCAAGCTTCCAGCTCAGGATCAACTTTCACATTTATTAAACTGTTTAAAGACACAACGTGATTAACAGACGTCAACAAAAACAAGTTTGTTCGATGTTTTATGAGGTTTTGGCGAGTTTTAAACTCAGATCTCGTGATTGACAGTCATGCTAATCGGCTAACGCGTCGCTTTGATTTGTAACTTTTACTTTTATAAAGTGTTTTACAAACTGAATTCGTGTAAACGTGTTTCAGACGAAGGGGAAGTGATAAAATGTGTGTATATGCATGAGCTTGTAAGCGTTTTTTCTTTTCTGCTTACTGTCAAATGTGTAAAAAAAAAAACAAATATAGAAAACAACAGTTCCCAAATAGATGATATCTGTCACTCTGCAACTGGGTTTTTGTTTTTGTTTAGTTGATACATTAATGTAGCTGCATATATATAGTCTTTTAGTCTTCTGGCAGAACATCATTAAAAGAAATGAAGGAGGAGAGTGGTAGTCATGCTTTTTCAATTGGATTTCCGTGGAATCATATGACACTTAGTGGGGATGTGTCTCAAAACCTAGTGAGCTCACTGTGCTGCCTACTGAGGGCGCATTTTTGGGAATCATCAGCCTCAGAATGCGCCTGTAGGTATCTTTGCATAGCTTAGTTAAGGTTGCTTTGTGCCTGCTCAAAATTCTGTGTAAAGTAGCATAAAAGCCAGACTAAATTATGCCTGCTCAGACCCACCTCAGCCCTTAAAGTACTGTATAAAGATGCAGTTGCTGTGTAAATGCATATATGCCACCTCTAAGCAGCATTAAACAGTCTGTGTAAACACACCTAAATGCCTCTTTAGAAGTGCTTCTGTGCCACCTTTGCAGTGTATATTTGGCGCATGATGACCAGAGGTGCTGCTGATTGGGCGCTTGAATAATTAGGCTACTTGAGTGTTTGTGTACCTCATTACAATTTACTGAATGTTAGCATTTTTTTTTATTGGTACCATGCCATGCATGCATATTTTGCCCAAAGCTGCTGTTAGGAATGTATTTATGATGCACCGAAATGCTTTTTGGTTAGACAAACATGCTGCATGCACTAATGATTCCTACAAAAAAAAAAAATCCAATACTCTTGTTTCCTCTCAGACCGTTGCAGGATGATTCCTGTGGTTCCTGTGGAGTCCTGCACACATGTCCTGGCAGAGTTTGACTGCCTGGACCCCCTCCTTTCCGCCCTGCGACTAGACTTGGGACGAATCAAAGTAAATCACACATTTACCTACTGAACTAACTATTGTGAAACAGTCAAAGTTTTGATAATAACGGCTTATATGGCATCTGATATTCAAACTGACCTGAATTGTGGTTGGTGCTGTTTACTTTTCATCAAGCGTGTTTTAGTTTCTGTTCTGTTTATTTGATTTTCTGCAATAAGAATTATTTTAATTATGGAGAGTAAGTGGATGAATGTAACAAAACCTGTTCGGGTCGTCTTTCAGCCCAAAAACCAAAAGGAAAAAAAATCTCAAAATATGTTTAGCATGAAGAAAATTACCATTACCATTTTTTTTGCATTGCAACTAGGGCTGGACAATAATTCAATATCAATATGTATCGCAATATTATTTTTTTCAATAACGGTGATATGATTTTTAAACTCATTTCCGATATTTCGATATACATTACCAGTGTTTCCCATACATTGATTTATTTGTGGCATTTGACTTCGTTGAATAAACATGAGCACTTCACGTTTCAAAAGCAAAACACGTCGCGTGTGTTTTATATGAATGTATTTCTGAAGGGAAAGGACTGTCTTCAGAAAAAGTTTTGATGGCATTTTTATTTTATCTGATAAGGAAGCGTTCATGAGCGGAGCTGCTTTGATTACAGCCGTTACTGGAGAAACCGCTGTTTCTGCTGCTCTCAAAGCGCCTCCTGCTGGCAGACAGTCAGTTTGCATTTTCAATAATAAGCCAGTTTCCAGTAACATGCTTTTGTTGTTGCTCAATTTTTTAGTTTTCTGAAGCAACTCGGAGCACGTTTCATACTCTTTATCCTGGTTGAAATCCTTCAGAAATCAGTCTAATATGCTGATTTGCTGATTATCAATATTTAAAACAGTACATTTTTTTCAGATTTCTTTGATGAATAGAAAGATCCAAAGATCAGCATTTGTCTGAAATAAAAAGCCTTTGTTACATTATACACTATACCATTCAAAAGCTCTTTTTTAAATTTATATTATAGAAATTTAAATGATAGAAATTATTACTTTCATTTAGCAAAGATACTTTAAATTGATCAAAAATGATAAAGACATTTATAATGTTACAAAATATTTCTATTTCAGATATATAGTACACTACGTGCCATTCACTGTACAGAAAATTCTAATTCTGTGGACAAGTGACCGATTTCAGCCGCGGCTTCAGCGTCTATTTTATAGTGTAGGGGGCGGGCGCTTCGGATTCTAGAGAGCATTTGATTGGACAGAAAGTTTGATGAGAAGCTGAAGTACGATGTGACGTCAAAAAAATCATTGAGCCGTTTCGGCGGAAGTGATGAACTGCAAGCTTTGAATGCTTATATCTTCTAAATGCGAATTTTGTCACTGTTTTGGAGCACACTGCCTTATAGATAACCTTAAGACTAACATATTGATACTAACACCCAAAAAACTTTAATTTTGATTTCATGGGGACTTGAAGATATTAATAATTAATAAGGTGAGTCTGAGATGTTTATTTGACAGTGATTTCACATTTCTTGTTTGTATGAAGGTTAAATAGGGCTTTTCTGCCCGAGTCCCGTTGGATTGCATCGGCTGTGGGGCTGAAGACGACAACTCCCATGATTCCACACTCATTCACGGCGTCATCAAACTACGCCTTTGTCTCTTTGTTTATTTCGAATACGCACATTCTAGCGGCGAAAATTGCATATTGTGCCTTTAAATGATTGAAATATAATAAAATATAATAATAATAAAATTATTGTTTTAAAGAAATTACGTTTTTTTTTTATTTAGCATAAAAGCGGTACAACAAAAATGTATCAATTTAATATATAAAATGTTATAACTAATATAAGAATACTAATTTAAATTGTACATATAATTAATTTTATTTGCATTTCAGTAATGAGAATTTTTTGTTGCATTACATTAAAGACAGATTTTAATTGTCATGAAAATTATCTTCATAGCTGCTTTCTTTAAACAGAAATATTTTTATTTTTATTTTATTATAATATTTATATTATATAATTTATATGTTATTTATTTATTTTTTTTTAATGTTTTTTTTTCTTGTTCTTGGCAGATTTTGTGAGATTCTCTCTAATATCCTTCTATCTCTGTCTGTGTATCTCGCAGTGCACATGTCTCTCCGTGTCCAGGAAGTGGTTGGCTCTGGGCACGTCTGCCGGAGGGCTTCACCTCATTCAGAGAGACGGCTGGAAGCAGAAACTCATTCTCACACACAAAGTACACAACTAAATAATTTCACAAGTTCCCCTTTAACATAGTTAGTGATTGAGTTGGTGCACAGAACTATCAGAAGTGTCGAAATACTGTTGTCCAGCGTTATCAATCAGATATCAGTGTATTTGCATTAGTGCTGCATGATTAATCAAAGTAAAACCAGGAACTGCAATATGGCTTAGTGTGATTATCAAATCGCAAAGGCTGCGATTTAATAAAATAAATATATGCACTGAGTGAACACTGTGTTCATTTACACGTTACACAGCTCGTGATCCAGTGTTTTCAGCATCTCATAGTGGCTTGGTTCACAGTAAATGCTGCTCCACACAAACTCAAAACAAAAAAAGAAAAGTTTTCCATCAAAATAAAAGTTTAATGGTTTAACGTTTGAAAAGAAAGAAATTAAAACCATAAATATTAGTATTGTAGTTGTAATGTGAAACAAAATTGTTATTGTTTTATTATTCTTAAATATTCTTTTTTTTTTTTTTTTACGGTGAAATATTCTTGATTCTTATTAGATTTTTTATTTAATAATAATAAATATTATTATTGATTACACTTTATTTTAAGGTGTCCTTGTTACTGTGTAATTATACATTTAAGTACTGAGTAATATTAATTAACTACAGTACATGTGCTTACTATATGGTTAGGGTTAGGATTTGGGTTTGGCTTAGGGTTACTTGCATGTAATTATGCATAATTTACTGTTATTATAATAGTAAGTATATGTAACGTGTAACAAGGACACCTTAAATTAAAGCGTTACCTTATTATTAATGTTATTTATTTATTTATTTTATTTGTATTCTTATTTTTTTCATGCAGCCCTAATTTGTGTGTTTAAACTTTGTGCAATCTGCAACAGTATATGCATGACGTATTTGCTTTTTGCTGTGTTTATAAATAGTTATTGATCACACCAGCACACAGGATACTAGTGCGTTGGCATCAACTTACACTTGCGTCCGGGCTCAGAGCGCATCATTCTCTGCTTTGACCCATGAAACATGCTTTTACAAGCTAGAAAGTGTGTGCACAGGCAACAGTGAAAATAGGGAAACTTTAATGTCTTTAATATAATAATAAGATTAATAATAACAGCCATAAGAAAATAATTTTCTAGTTCTGCTTTTTTTTTTTTTTATAGGAAGGCTCAGTCACGCAGGTCTCATGCTGCCCCCATGATGAAGACTTTATCGCTGTAGCAACGAGGTATTCATATTCATGTTTATATGCGCTCCTGGTGTTTTTGGTTGCCAGTCTGGACTCTTTTGATGTGTGTGTGTCCCAGTCAGGGTTTGGTGGTGGTGTGGGAGCTGCATTTAGAGCGGCGTGGCCGTCCTGAGCGCGTCTCTGTGTCCTGGGAGCACCGGGGACAGACGGTAACATCTCTGTGCTGGGACACCGCGGCCCTCCGAGTGTTTGCAGGAGATGTCGGAGGGAAAGTGTCCTGCGTCCGAGCTGGGTCATCTAAACTCGCGAAGGTATAAGAAAACGTAAAAGTTTTAACACTTGAAGTTTTATGCATGTCAGTGTGGCCATACACTACTGTTCATAGTTTGGGGTCTGTAAGATCGTTTTAATGTTTTTGAAAGAAGTCTCTTCTGCTCATCAAGGCTGCATTTGTTTGATCAAAAATACAGTAAAAATAGTAATATTGTGAAATGTTATTACAATTCAAAAGAACTGTTTTGTATTTGAATATATTTCAAAATGTAATTTATTCCTGTGATCAAAACTGAATTTTCAGCATCATTACTCCAGTCTTCAGTGTCACATGATCCTTCAGAAATCATTCTAATAGTCTGATTTGCTGCTCAAGAAACATTTTTGATTATTATCAGTGTTTGAAACGGTTGTTCTTCTTCATATTTTGTGTGGAAACCGCAATACATTTTTTTCAGGATTCTTTGAATGGAAGTTCAAAAGAAGAGCATTTATTCAAAATCGAAATTTTTGTAACATTATGAATGTCTTTAGTGTTACATTTGATCAATTTAATGCGTCTTTGCTGAATAAAAACATACATTTCTTTCAAAAGAAAAAAACGTTTTGAACAGTTTAATGCATTTTATTTAAATGATAACCAGTGATTTTAATCTATGCTTGTGTGTTTCTGTCTGTGTTTGTTGTGGTTTGGCATCCAAACAGGGCTCTGCGTTTGTGATCTTCCCAATTCAGACCATCACCACAGTGGATTCACGTGTGGTTCAGCTGGGCTACTCGGACGGACACCTGGTGGTCTCGTCTCTCAGCCGCTGCTACCTGTGTGACACGGAGAGGTGTGTGTGTTTGCAGGAGACATGGGTTGTCCCACAACTATACCAACAATTAGTTAAATAAAGGATAAGTACTCACCAGAGATCACTAGAACATTTTAAACACAAATGTACCATTTAATTTGAATTAGGCTCTTTATTTGATCAAAATATCATGTCAGACATTCATATAACATTATCTCCAATGTTCTCAGACCATAACTTAGATTAAAATGCATATTAATCGCAAGAAAAACTAAATGAAAATTCAGTTGAAACAGATGAAAATTAACTATGTTCCTGTCTCTGTTCCACTCTCAGGGAGAAGTTCTGGCGTGTGGGTAATAAAGAGCGAGATGGAGAGTTTGGGGCATGTTTTCTCCAGCAGAGTCCGGCGGGTCAGCGGGGTCAGGCGCTGCTGTACTGTGCCCGGCCCGGCTCCCGCATATGGGAGGCCAGTTTCGGTGGAGAGGTCCTGAGCACACACCAGTTTAAACAGCTGCTGGCCTGCCCACCGCTGCCCCTCGTCTCTTACAAGTGAGTATTTGTGTGTTTAACTCTAACTTGTGACTTCATTAGTGTTTGTTGTTCTGCCTCTTAGTTTTGTATCTCCATACTTTTCTCTCTATATATTTGTTATGTATTTTTGTTTTCAGGAATGAGCCACATTTCAACCCCGCACAGACGAGTCCACAGTCTCTGGCTTTCCCAAGACTCCTCCAGTTTGGGTAACCACTCCCTGTACTATAATAACACAAGACCTTTAGTAAAGACACAATATTTCATACCTGCTATTATGACTATGATGATAACGTCTCAGGTTAGAAAGGTTTTTGGGTTAATATTTAACTTGTGAATTGTGTGTGGGATTCTTAGTGATCAAAACCTGCTCACCTGGACGGATACGGCCATCTACATCTTCACCCCTCACAGCGGTCAGGTTCTGCTGTGGACAGAAGTCAAAGGTGAGAGGTCATTGTTTAACCTATATGAGGTTTTAAGTATGAAACCTCACAATGCACAAAAATACATTTACTCAAAAAAAAGATAGATAGATAGATAGATAGGGGTGTGCGATATATATAAAATATCGAGATATAATTTTTTGTCAATATCGCACACCCCTATAGATAGATAGATAGATCTATAGATAGATAGATAGATAGATAGATAGTTATTAAATATATATGTTAAAACATATTATTAATACATTTATATATATAAATGCATGTTTAACTATCTATAAATGTATTCATGTTTTAACATGTATTTAATAGCTATATAAAAATCAATAATATTTTATATAAATGTATGTATGTATATATATATATATATATACACATATATATAAGTTATTTTATATTTTATTTTAGCTACATATAAAGTATAAAAATAACTTTGTAAAAATAAAAAATACATTTTACATATTTAAAAAATATATTATATGATATTGATATTACAGCTCTTTATGGATCTTTATCTGCCTTCCTAAAAATATTGAATATAAAATTAGCATAATTTCATAATAATGTAATAATAATATAAAAATAAACATAATTAACATAAAACATGTAAATATATTTTAACAATATGTTTTAAAAAAGTAACAGTATCATTTTATATATTTATTATTTTTTATAAAGTTTATAAAAAAATTTAAATATTGTATGAAGTCTTTTATTGTATGGCCTGATTTTATAGCTCTTGGTTCTGTATCTGTCGTCTTCTCTCTATAGATGTGGTGGAGATTTCAGTTTTCCGTAATGAGCTATTTTGTCTACATGGTGACGGACGTTTGTCTCACCTGTCCCTGATGTCACCTGAGCGCTGTGTGGAGCGTCTGATGAAGAGGGAGAACTGGACGCTCGCCACCACCATCTGCTGCATGTTTCAGCACACCATTATTACATCCAGGGTACACATATAAAAACCAACACATATAGTATCCATACTGTTTCGCATACTATTTTAATAGTATGTACTGTGCAGTATGCATTAAATATTACAAAAATTAACATTAAATATTACAATAATTATTTAATTAACATTAAATATTACATTAGTACTCGATTCCAAATAAAGTCTCACTCTTTTGCATTTCCTCCTTAGGCCAGGAAGTCTCTCCCCATTGATCGGTTGGAGCAACTTAAGGCTCAGCTAAACTCCGCCTCCCAGGAGCAGCTGATTGGTCAGCTGGAGGAAGTGATCAGCAAACTGGAGCCACTGGACTCCGCCTGCAGCAGCCGCAGGAGCAGTATTTCCTCACACGTGAGTCCAAAAACACACAGGCATATGTACAGATCAGAGGTTGCGTTAACGAAAATTTTCTGTCATCGACGGAATATTTTTTAGCAGTGACGCAAAAGGCTTTCCGTCACTTTGACAGATTACATTGAGGGTGAGCTATTGTAATTTATAACTGTAATTCCCACCCCTGTCCAGTTGTACTCCACTAGTAAAGCGAAAGACATGAGCAGTTCAGTGCGCTGCCGCTTCGCTTGATCTGAGGTGTCTACAGCCATCTATCACGCCACATTAAAGAGTGCCAAAATGGTATTTATTGCTCGAATTTCCTAATAAAATGGACAGAATTTGAAATCTGAGACTTTGTTTCATATCAAAAGTAACAACCCACAAAGCTTAGCCTATTGCGGTTTATTGGATGGGAGGCGCACTATATGTACTGTTCATTCATCAACTGAAAACAGCATCGATTGGGATTTAAGAATCGATATTGGTTCATAAAAATGAGAATCTATTCAAATCGAGAAATAATTTTGTTGTTTTACCCAGCCCTAGCATATTTTATTGTTGTTAGTGGTCACTGCGGTGTTGAACATGAAAAGTGACGCACAGTCTCTGTTCATCTGTTCTCATCATAAATAAATGCATAAGCCTATATGCTCGTCCTGTAGGTTCATTATTAAAAATTAAAATGAGAACAAAAATGCAAGCAATTAAATGTGTTATTATAATTAAAATATGAAAATTAAAATGACGGGTAATAATAGATTATGATGGAATTTTTACGACCCTGTCCGTCAAAATGACGGACAATGTTAAAGTCTAACGCAACCTCTGGTACAGATGCATGTTTTTGAAATAAAAATGACTCTTCCTGTTGTGCGCAGGAGAGCTTCAACGTTCTGGACTGCGGCATCTACCGCGTCATCAGCCGAAGAGGCAGCCAATCAGACGATGATGCCAACTCCCTCGCCAACCAATCGATGCTTGAGGAGGAGCAGCTGAAGGAGTTCAGTTTCACTGAGGAGGAGCAGGTGGAGAATGGTGAGACTGAGAGAGAGTCACTGAGAAAACAAAAGATCGATTTCAGACCTAAAAGCGAGTTAGCAGATTCCGGCTCTCTCAGTGGGAATTATTTGTCCTAAAACAGGAAGTACTCACATTTCATTATTGATCAGAAAGTATGGAAGCTTGTTTATGCCATGAGATAAAAAAAAATTAAAAAAAACAGGCAATTGCAGCTTTCTATCTCACAGTTTTTCTCAGAATTGCAAGATATAAACTCAGATAAAAAAACTATTCTGACTTTTTTTCAGAATTGTTCATTTGCAAACTCGTAATTGACTCTTTGCAAAGAGTTACTGTTGCTATGTCCAACAAGCCACTCTCACTCAGTGAAAATGCATCACAGAGCAAAGAGGAAACTGACAACACACCGACAGGTTACTTTTGGTATGAAACAAGGTCTCAGCTTTCAAATGTTGTTCTTTTTTTTTAAAGAAATTCAAACAATAAATAATGTTTCGTGGCTCTTTTATGTGTCGCGACAGATCGCTGTAGCGCCTCAGTTCAAACGGCACATGAACCGATCATCTCTTCCTCTTTACTGGTTATAGCATGAACTAAACATGAATGAACATCAGAAGATATCTTGTTTTAACCGTGGAAAGACGTCAATACACACCATTTTTCAAGTTCAAGTCCACCAACGCTAATCTACTCTCCCGTCTGGTTTGTTTGTCAGACAAAATAGCAGATTCGCCGTTATGATTGGTCAGATCGCCTGTCAGTCAAACTCCCAGTGAAGGGTTAGTTGTGTGATATACAGTAAACTTGCAGAATTGTGAGATAAAAAGTTGCAATTACTTCTTTTTTTTATTTTTTTTTATCTCATGGCAAAAAAAACGGGCTTTCATAAAAGAGATTTTCTTCAACACACAAAAATATTTAGCACATAACACTACACAGATACTGTAATGCCCCATTTTACTAATTTGTCATATTTCAGAGTGAATCAGGATATTAAACAAGGAAAACACATGTAAACAAGGACTTGAAAAATGAAAGATCAGCAAATGAAAGCCATTTAATAGGCATATAACATACAACAGATGAATCGTGGACAATAAGACCAGGGATGTGTATTAAGGTAGCAAATGAGTATAATTCCAATTTTTATTTTCACATCCAAGGAAAAATTCTGCACAAAGCAACAAACTCACCACCAATCAGAACTTAACTGCTATTTAATAAACAATTTGAATGTTCAGTATGCCGACAAATGAGATTTCACTGCTTGCAGAGCTGTCGACCAAAATAAAAACCAAACAACTGACAAATAATGCAGTTTGTAGCTGGTTATGACAAAAAATATGTTATCATTTTTAATATTGTGAATTTTTAAAATTGTATAGTTTTATAGTAGTAATTGAATGTCAGTGTGTTGTATGTCAAATATTGTGCAATAAAATACACTAAAAACATCAATGAGCAGTAGTTTAATCATTTATCTGGTGTTTTGAACGTTTTAGATTGTTCTTTTTTTGATCATTATTATCTGCGTTATTCTTTGCTTTTGCTTAATTATCACACATTTTCTGACTTCATTCTCTCTGTCTTTCCAATCATCTCTCTATTATTTCTTCTCCTCCTTTTGCTGTCCTGAAGACTCTCAGTCTGTGCGTGGAGAGGGCGACAGGTCAGACATCAGCTTGCAGTTTCTGCCGCTGCCTTTCCGCTCAAAACCCCCACGAGTCGCCCTGCAGGCTGTTCGAGACAGGTACACACACACACACTTATACAGCTGTCCCTAAAAACTGTAATAATTTCACTTCCTCTTAAATTTCACACCAGACCCAGTCTGCTTTGCTCTGATTGGCTGGATCACAAGGAAGTAAAATTCCACTGAAGAGTCAAAATTCTATTAATGCTCATTAAAATGCAGCTGCTGGTACCCAGGTTATTTTTAAAACTGTAACTTCCTGTTTCGTCGTAGTGTCACATATTGCTTTGTCTCATTGTCTCATTTTATGCTGATGCCTGTGATTGGTAAGGTTACAAGTTATTTCTGCTCTTTGTTTTCTTTATGCAAAATCAGCGGCATTTTATTTCCTTATATTTCAGGCAATCATTGCCAATGTTGATGACTATCTCAGTGTTTTGTGTCTGTGAATGTGTGTACATCAGTGTCTCGAGCTTTGTGAAAAAGACCACCGAGAAGATCAACACGCTTCAGATGAACGCAGACCTGTGGCCTCGGCCTGACCTCGGGGAAGGGGTTCAAGGGGAGGTCACGGCCACAGTGACCCCTCTTCCAGAAGAAGTCGAGCATGAGTGAGTCATTTACTTTCTGACACCCAATTGATGTTTTCTGACTGCTGCTATCGGTGTTTTGTATATTGACGTTGTTTTTATTGTGATTTTTGATTGTCTCTCTGTAAGATTGAATGCTGAGCAGTCCAGCTCGGAGTCTGTGCTGCAGGAGTTGAGGGCCGCCACAAAGAAAGCCATGTGAGTTTAGAGGAGCGCTGCTTCGTACCGCTGCATACAGGCAGGAAGATGTTCAGTCAAGTTGAATTATAAGCTATTGAATGTTTGCATATGATACATTAATTAGAAAATCATAAAATAATTTGGAAATTTTGGTCAGTAGCTGGGGTCAGTAGTTTTTTTTTTAAGAGAAATTAATACTTTTTATTCAGAAAGGATGCATAAAATTGGGATCAAAAGTGACAGTAAAGACATTTATAGTGTTACAAAAGATTTTTATTTCAAACGAATGCTGTTCTTTATAACTTTCTGTTCATGGATTGAATCTATCATGGTTTCCACAAAAATATGAAGCAGCACAAACTGTTTTCAACATTGATGGTATTAATAAATATTTCTTGAGCAGCAAATCAGCATATTAGAATGATTTCTGAAGGATCATGTGACACTGAAGACTGGAGTAATGATGCTAATAAATTCAGCCTTGCATCACAGAAATACATTACATTTTACTATATATTATATTACAAGAGAACATTTTTTTTTTATTGCAATAATATTTCACAATATATACTGTTTTTACTGTATGCAGAATTGGTGAGCATAAAACATTTCAAAATCTTGGCAACCCCAAACTTTTGAACTGTAATTTAGTCATTCATTTAGTCATTTCAATAATCAATTTTCATCAAGTTTATAGGTTTAAATACATTAATGCAAAAGAGAAATTATGTATTTTGTATATGCTCAATTAGAAATAGACGTTTTTCACAGTTGTGTGTAGCCATTTGCTGTTCATTTTAATAGCCTTCAGTGTGACAAATAATTTTTTAAAGTACGTATAATTATATTTAGTCTCTCAATTAATATTAAGTCATACAATATGTGTATAATAATGACAGTGAATATTTAAAAATTGTTTTAGATGAAATATAGCATATCATACTATATGAAATTACTACCCAATCACTGTAGCTGCTTTTCCTGCGCACTGGACTGTTATCAGAGTTGATATTTTTTCCTCTGCAGCTCTCAGATCCAGGACCCCATGGTTTTATTGGACCCTGTCTGTCTAAGCGATGTTCTTCGAGAGTGGGATCCAGTTCTGGAGAGGGTCCTCGGTCCAGAGGATCACACCAGACCTACAGAACTAACAACTCAAGAGGAGAAGACTCTGGAGGAGGAAGAGCTTGTTTCATCAATGTCCTGCTGTGTCGTGGTTCAGCCAGATATCTACTCTGCTAACCTGGACGAATCTGCAACCCTTACTGAAGAAGAGGACCATGGAGAGAGCACCCCTTGTTCCACCGCCCCAGTCAGAGCGCTGTTCCCACCTCTGGCGAATCATGTCGAACTAGTACAGCTGTTTTCCCCCAAACCTCTGCCCCCTGACCTCCAGGCTGACCTCTCGCAGCTGGCCTGTCTTTATCTGGAGATGGGCTGCCCCGGTAGAGGAGGCATCGAAAGCGTGTGTGTGTTCCTCAGGAGGTACTTCTTCCTGTTGGACCAGGAGAGAGTGAGAAAGATGTGTATGCTGCGATACAGAGAGCACCGCGAGGTGATGAAGGCGTATATTGCTGGCATGCTGGGTAAGCTTTTTACATAAATGTGTATTAACTGTAATAATTGGTGCATTTAAGTCTTCCTGGGAAGTTTGTATTTACGAGTTGGCAAGTCATAATTGCAACTCTGGTCAGAGTGAAAAGTGAAACTACAAACTAAAAGTAAAATTAAAACCAGTAAAAAAAAAATAAATAAAAACACAACAAAATGACTAAAACTAATTAAAATTAAATTAAAAAAAATATAATAATAAAAACTGATAGCATAGAACTATAATAGCATCTCAGTGATACTAAAGTAAGTCAGAGTCAGTTTTTCATAAAAATCAACAGGTTTTTTTTAATCTACAAAATCATAACTAAAGAATTCGCTTCAGATGTGTTTTTGCTTTTTTATGTTTTTATTCAGTTTCTGAATGTGCTGTAAATTGAATCGTTAGATATTGTATCATAATTGTACAGTACTATGGTATTTTGTTCATGCAACTGGATTTATTGTTCATTCATGCAGGTTCAACTCATTAATACAATCTTTCCAACATGACTTAAATGTACCAAATGAATCATTACACAGCCCTGCATTATATTCGCTGAATTAAATCCAATACTTTTTTCTTATTAATTTTGGGCTGCAATTAAACATATGTAAAATGTTTAAAAACTGTAGGTGACAGAAAAATATTATTGATATTTTTGAATTCAGCATCATCAAATTAGCTAATATTAGTCCTCTTTTGCAAATCAGCAGATTTTTTTTTTTTTCGAGATTCAGGGCTGAGCTATTGCATTTCTGTTCATATTAATTCTCCTAATATTCTGCGGCGTGTTGTAGAGTTCACTCAGGCCAGTAAGGTGGTGGAGGTGATTCAGAAGGGCGATCTGCTGAAGTCTCTGCGCAGCCTGAGAGAACTTCAGCCCTGGAACGCACCTCTGCTACTCTCACACCTGTACAGGTGAGTTTATGCCACACATGTGCTTAGAATCTATATGTAATGTCAATATGGCCACCTGCAGACCTGAATATGTCATTTATATTGAATATAATGCTTTTTTTCTCTACAGACTCTATGATAAACACGGAGAGGTGGCTGTTCGTGCCTACCCGCAGTTCTATCCCACAATCCTCCCCTCTGACATCATGGCCATGGCTTTACCCAGCCACTTCCTGCCTTATCTGGACAATCTGGTCCAATCACGAGCCGAGCAGCAGCGGTACGACTGTGTTTCATTATACAGTGTTTTATGATGTTTGTTTATCATAGTTGTAAAGGTTATAAATGAGCCATTCATACCCTGTGATGTTGTATTCTTGTTTTTGAATATATCAAATAAACTATTTTTGTCATCTGCCAGGTTGTCTTTCTTGGGCTCTCTTCTCCAGCCAGAAACTCTGCGACAGGATTGGCTGGAACTGGCGCTATCCCATGATGCCCCACAAAAGGATGACACACTCACTGCTGACGGACAGCCCAGGTACAAAAAACAATTTATATGTAACTAGATTCCTCAACAAACAAATACGAGGAATTATTAATGTCTGTAATATAAATAACATGCTATATATACTATATACTAGGGCTGTCCATTTAACGCGTTAATTAGATTAATTAATTACGTTGAAAAATAACGCGTTAAAATTGTTAGCACATTTAACGCACTTTCCCCGCCCCAGACCTACGTGGGTCATCTGACATTTCATTCAGTTAATTGATGGCAAATATGAGTCAGAGCAACAGCTCACTGAGTGATGGAGCCTAGAAAACGTAGTTAGAATGTCCCTGAAATTCAAGATATGGGGAAAAAATGCCCCTGTTTGAGTTTTTGTCTCATATTTACATCATATAGTAAAGCAATATAACACGAGCAATAAGTGCAATATCACACAAATGTGATACTGATCTTATAAAACAGTTAACAAAATAAGAAGTGAATATTGTGTTATTTTAGACACAATGTTGTCTGTTTTGCTCAATTTTGCCAACGAAGATATAAAAACAAAGCAGAACTGTACATCTCCGAGCAACACACAGCAGCATTTCATTTCTTAATGCACGTTTTGAACGAATTGGGTGAACCATTAGGCGTGTTGAACCATTGGCCATAGGCGCATTGGATTTGAAGCGGTGCTGCACAGATCGATCGGTGTATGGCATCAAAAGTACCGCGAGAGTGATTCAAAAGCATGCAGAGTCGTCTGCTCTCTAATCGCTCTCGCGGTACTTTGATGTCACACACCGATCGATCTGATGGTGATGATCCGCTTCAAGTCGAACAAGCCTAATGATTCAATGGACCATTCATAAAGAACCATTTACTTCACTCCTGAATGAATCAGCCATTTGAACGAATCAAATGAATGAATAAATGACTCGATGACTTAATCATTAAGACATTTACCACCACCTACTGGCAGTTTTAGTTTATTATTTAGAGTATCATTTCATTAAAGAAATAATATTTCCATAGTAATAATAATAAAAAATGATTAAACGTATAGTTCACCCACCCAAAAATGAAAATTTTATCATCATTTACTCACCCCCATGGTCCAAAATAGTATATGTAATAAATGTTATGTTGAATCAAACAAAGTATTTCTTGCTGAAGCTACTTTTTGTAATGTCTGTTTGATGCTTTACACAACAGTGACTTAAAATGATATTACATATACATATATACATATATACAGTGGTGTGAAAAAGTGTTGGTCCTGATTTCTTATTTTTTTGCATGTTTGTCACACTTTAATGTTTCAGATCATCAAACAAATTTAAATATTAGTCAAAGATAACACAAGTAAACACAACATGCAGTTTTTAAATGAAGGTTTTTATTATTAAGGGAAAACAAAATCCAAAACTACATGGCCCTGTGTGAAGAAGTGTTTGCCCCCCTGTTAAAACTGTGGTTTATCACACCTGAGTTCAATTTCTCTAGCCACACCCAGGCCTGATTACTGCCACACCTGTTCGCAATCAAGAAATCTCTTAAATAGGACCTGCCTGACAAAGTGAAGTAGACCAAAAGATCCTCAAAAGCTAGACATCATGCCGAGATCCAAAGAAATTCTATATATATGATTTATATTTCTATAATGTCTCCTGTGCTGTAGGTGGCACTCTCATTTCTTCAGCTGGGGTTATGGGCGTCTACTGTCTTTGCTGATTCGTCTGCCTGCTGATCTGGCCTCCAAACAGAAGATGATGGAGAAGTGCAGAACTCATGGGTGAGTGTAGAATTAGAATGGATAGAATTGGATCAGAATGTGTAGTTGTGTGTACTGTGACAGTGTTATTTGTCTCTGAGGTATTGGATGGGTTACCTGTACCTGTGCAGAGAGCTGCAGCGGCGGCCCGAGGCTTTCAGTGTCATCTGCAGACTGGACGACATGACACTACTAGAGGGGGATGATGGTACAACAAACACAGATGCTCAAAACTGTCAATACAAAGTCACTTAATTTGTTTATTTTAACCAAGAACCTGGTTGTCTGACTGACTCTTAAAGACACTGTGGAGTTATTCTATGTCTGTAATGCCTCTCTCTTTGTCTTTCTGCAGGTATTGTACCTCAGTCTTTTGACGAGTGGGTGTTGCTTCTCCAGCTCTCCCAGCAAATCAGTTCAAGCAACGAAGCCCCGCCCACTTCAGCCCTGCCCAGCAGCCCCAATGGATCCTGTTCAGACGACACTAACGGCACGAGCGATAGTTCTCCCGACCTATTAGACGGTTCGACTGACTGGAGCATTCGTGTCAGCCCGGAGAACATCATCCTGCGTCTGGTGCGGGTCTTCGGGCCGGACCAGGCCCTGACGGCCCTCCAGGAGCGCGGGATACAGGTGGATCTCAGTTCACGCTCAACGCTGGTCTGCGATCTGCTTCGTGTGGCTGAGAAGCGGCACAGGTGAGAGCATGGAAAATAATAGTGGGCTTTTCAGAAAGCAGTACACTAGCATTCAATGCCAAACTTACTGTTTTTAAAAATATAAGTATATACTATAAGTATATACAATAAAATATTAGGGCTGTGACGGTTGCCGTGACAACCGCGTCACCACCGCGGTTGTCTACTGCCACCGGCGGTAGTGCACGTGACGTCACACACTATATAACAAGCATAATACGAAGTTTTGTATACAAGTGTAATAACAGTAATAGTTGCAAATTGTTTTATTTAGACTAAGTCTATGGTAATTCACAAATTACCTCAAACGCCATACACAGTGTTTCCTTTAGATTGGCAGGTTTGAGCGCAGGAAAATACAGTTTATTCTGCATTCAGCAAATTAATTTTGTGTTGGGCGATGGACCTTGTTGGGAAACCAAATACTACATCGCCGATCTGGAGACATCTCCATTCATGGCACCCATCCGCGTTTGTACAAGTGTCTTCAAGTTCCCGTGATCGCAAACGCCTGGCTGGTCAGGTTTGGTGAGGCTTTCTCCAAACTGACCAAATACAAACGAGACAGCGATAAATGGTAGATGTTAACAAGAAATGTGGGAACGATTCCTATTTCAAAGAGAGCGCGTGCAGATGAGGAGTTAATGCGCCCGCTTGCTTGGCGGCGGAACTGTGAACGTGTCTACACTAACGGTCGACCGGTATGGGTTTTTCACTGGCCGATGCTGATGCCGATATTTAGAAATCAGGGCAGCCGATGGCCGATATATGATGCTGATTTTTTTGGCCGATATTTTGGCCGATTTTCTTCTTTTTTTTTCCCCTTCATCTCATAAAAGGGAGTTTGAGTAAATGATTATTGCAAGGTACAAGATAGTAATAGTAGTAGTAGCCTAATTCAGAGTAATAATACATGGCTCAAAACTTAAGCACCTTCTCAAAACAGTTCTGAAGCATGCTTTTTGTCTGTTTGCTGACAGACACCAGTGTTTCCCACAGACTTGCAAATGCAAATTCTCCGCCAGCAGGAGGCGCTGTTGGAGCGGGAGATATAGCGGTTTCCCCAGTAACGGCCGTAATCTAATAAGCACTGCCTTCACAAACGCTATTTTATCAGGCATTACAGGAAAGGCGAAATGAAAATGACACCGAAGCTTTTCTGAAGACGGTCGGTTCTTTTCAAAGATACATTCATATAAAAACACCCGCGCTGCATTTTAATTTTGAAACGTGCAGTGCTCAGTTTATTCAACGAAGTATAAGCCTTTTAGGAAACTAAAAGCTAGGTGTTAATTTCGTCAACGAAGACGACGATGAAAAAAAAACGACAAAAAAAAAGTTCTCACATACAGCGCGTGATCAGTTCTCAGTGCTCAAATACACACACAGCAGTCCAACTGTCTATCGTGTGAGTATCTCATGTAAATATGGTCTGTTATGGATTAAGTGAACGTAAACGGGTGGATGAAAACTGAACGGGTGTCAATATTACGTACATGCCTTCCGTCTTAAAGGGACAGCATTCCTAATTAAGTACCTATCCTTGTCATTAATCCTTTTTAACCAACAAAAGATGTTAAATAAATGTTAAGTAAACCTACTGTATCTGAAAAATTTGTTTAATTTGTATCTCTTTCGTATTTCTCTTATTGTCTTATTTTGCTTCTTTTTCAAAAATTATACATTATATATATTATATATGAATAAATGTTGGTAACTGCAGTTTGACTAAAAGTAATGACTAAAAGTTGACAAAAATGCAATGACTTTTCATCAACTAAAACTAGACTAAAACTATGAAAGACTCAAATGACTAAATGTGACTAAAACTATTAAGCATTTTCGTCTCAAGATGAAGACTAAGGCTAAATCAAAAATGCCTGTCAAAATTAACACTGTTAGGAAATCTATTTGTGGCGGTGACGAGCTGCCACAAATAACTTTCACATGCAAATGACTTGTTGCACTTATGAATATGATAACTTTCCGGCATCAATTCTAGTAGGGTAAAACGTAATTATGCTTTCGAAACAGTCTGCTTTGCCCTGCCATCATTAGCTGAAGCTTTGTGTGAACAAGAAGCAGCTGCAGAGTGTGAGTTGCTCCGTCTATCGTCACGCAGCCAGAGAGAGATTCTCTGGCATTCTGCAACAACGCTTAGCTGCCCGCAGATGTGCCTGCCTATAAATCGGCCTAATTTGCAGCACAGTCGGCCAATGCCGATTAATTAAAAAATGCCAAAAATCGGCCGATCAATCGGTCATCCTCTAGTCTACACCGGACACGACACCGCCACGTCGCGACAGGTTGAGTCTCTAAACAGGACGTTTGAACTTTGTGTCAGTACCTCATAAATAGAACGAGGCAGTTTACTGTCGGGGATTTGTCATGTCGTGTCGTGCCGCATCCAGTGTAGCATCACTACATAATTCTAGTTCTATAGCCTAGTATTTTGTTGTGTCGCGCCACGCCGCTCGTGTCCCGTAGACAGGGTGTATTTAACTTTCTTATTTAGGCTACTTACTTCTTTACCGTCACAGCCCTATAAAATATAAGTATATACTATAAGTATATATAAAAGTATACAATAAAAATATACACTGCACAGTATGCTAGTATTCTATTCCAAACATATTAGTTAATTTAGCATACTAACATATGACTCTTACTATATCTGAAATAGAAAGTGAAGTTTAGTAGTATGCTAAGTTTTTGAAAATTACTTAGCATTCTGCAGTCTTCAGTATATACTGCACAGTATGCCAATATTCTATTTCAATTTAATTGTTTTTGGAAAATACTAAGCAGTTTATATTAAATAGCAGGCAGAATGGTGGTATTCCATTACGAACATATTAGTTGAATTTGGAATAGCATGCTACCATACGACATAATATTTTTGTCATATAAAATTATAAATAGTATAGTAGTATGAGTAGTATAGTAGTATGCGAAAAATAGTAGTCCATCCCGATCATATTGGCTAAATTCGGAATTGCATACAGTATAGTATTGCTATTTCTGCCATATTATATAGGAGAAAGAGTAAGAGCGGTATAATAAATAGTGTAAAATATTAGGCAGTCAACAGTATAAACTGCCCAGTATGCTAGTATTACATTAAAAAAATAGTATGCTGTGTACAGTATCTACTGCCCAGAATGCTAGTATTCAGTTCTGAACATATTGGTTGAATTCAGAATAACATACTAGCATACAAGTCTTACAATTTCTGATTTATAAAGATACGGAAGAAATAGTAAGCATAGTATGGTAGTATGCTATTTCAAATTTAGACATTATTTTGGGGAAAATAGTAGACAGTGTACAGTATGGTACAGCAAGCAGAATGGTAGTACTCAATTACGAATATGTCATTTTTTAAAATTAGTAGTCAGTCTACACTATATAATGCACCGTATGCTAATATTCCATTCCGAATATATTGGTTGTATTCAGAATAGCTTACTAGCATAAGACTCTTACTTTTTCTCCCACATAAATATGTTATGCTATTTTAAATTTAGACATTGTTTGTTTTGGAAAATAGTATGCTTTATACATTATATAGCAAGCAACACGCTAGTATTCCATTACAAACATATTGTTTTAGGATGGAAAATAGTAGGCAGTGTACAGTATATACTGCGCAGTAAGCTAATATGCCAATCCAAACATACTGGCTGAATTCAGGATAGCATACTAACTAACATACTGCTCCTTACTATTTCTTACTACTACTCTTCCATATAATGATATAGTAGAAATGGTAAGAATAGTATGAATGATAATATGATATTTTGAATTTAGACATTGATTTTTGTAAAATACTGTGCTGTGTACAGTATATACTGCCCGGTATGCTAGTATTCCATTCTGAACATTGGTTGAATTCACAATGGCATACTAGCATACGACTTGCTATTTCTGCTTTATAAATATATGGGAGAAATAGTAAGAGTAGTATGGCAGTATGCAATTTAGAATTTAGACATTATTTTTGTAAAATACTAGGGAGTGTACAGTATATACTGTGCACTATGCTGATATTCTATTTAGAACATATTGGTTGTCTGGCATACTAGCATACTACTTTTACTATTTCTGCCATATGAATGTGTATTTTTAATGGACGTTCAAATTTAGACATTGTTAGCCATTGTTATTTTGGAAAATAGCACGTTAGTAGTCATATTGTTTTAGGAAGGCTAATATTAGGCAGTGTACAGTACATACTGCGTAGTATGCTAATATTCCATTCAGATCTATATGTTTTTGGAAAATAATAGGCAGTGTAAATTATATAGCGAGCAGAATGGTAGTATTCCATTCTAAACATGTCATTTTAGGAAAATACTAGGCAGCGTACTGTATATATCATTACGACCAAGTATTTTTTTTTGTATTTTGGAAAATAGTAGGCAGGGAACAGTATATACTGCGCAGTGTACTTGTATTCCATTCTAAATTTAGGTAATGTTTAACAATTTCTGTACTCATGCATTCATTCTTCTTTGTTTTCTCTCTTGACGTTTTAGAGCATTGATTCAGACCATGTTGGAGCGCTGTGACCGGTTTCTGTGGTCTCAGCAAGCGTAAGACCTCTATGTCCACATGATCTCCACATATGCCTCCAGGACCCAGCGCTGCTCTTAGTATGGACACACTACGGCCTGCCTTCTGTAGTTTGGGTCATGTTTCTATAAAACAGCTGCTCTGGGATCAGCTGCCTTGCTGAAGATAATGTGGCAGATCAGCTGATTTCAGATTGTGATGCATTCCAGTCAATCTAATGCAGATTCCAATTCATCGTTTTTTTCTTCGCACCAGCACTATGACTATATTGTGCCGTAAATGGTGAAAGCACTGCGTGGGAATCACATGACTTGGTCTAAACTGTTCTTCAGTATTTTGTCTCCTGTTTCCTATTTAGCTATTTAATAAGGTGCTGACACAGTATTAACAATGGGCTTTTTTACGTCATTTATAAATCCATTTGCACGTAAATTATCCTATTGAATTGAATTCAACAATTTATGTATGAATGCTTTGATCTACACTTCCATGTTTATTAATGAGGCCCAATGTGTTTTCATGTGGTTTTAGGACTATGTATAATATACAGTATATCCCTTTAAAAAAAAAAAACATACATACATAGAGTATATATTAGTGCATCCAAAATAAAAGTTTTTGATTACATAAGATATGTGTGTGTATTGTGTATATTTATTATGTATATATAAATACATAAACATACAGCATATATTTTGAAAATATTTACATGTATATATTTATATTCATATATTCAAATATATTTAATATATAAACGTAACATATTTTTCTTAAATATATACATGCATGTGTGTGTATTTAATATATACATAATAGATATACACAGCACACACATATTATGTAAACAAAAACTTTTATTTTGGATGCGATTAATCGTTTAATAGCCTTAATGAAATTTTAATCTCCAGGTATTTGAGAACCTTGTCAAACAAGGGAAAACTAACAAAGCTGTGTTCTTTTAACAGAGATGACTATAAATAATTGTGAATGTATGAATTAAAAGAGTTTTTGTAACTAATGCCATGTGGCTCAGCTGGTTTAACAGGCTGCTCTTCATGAAAAGCACAATAAATATGAGTATCATGTTCATTTATAATTGTGTCGAAAGTGTTGTTCCTTTGAACGCATGCCTGAGAGAATCTCTCTTCATTGCTCTTCATGCAAACTAACATAATATGAATGCATGGAAAGAGTATTAGCAATGAATTTGTGAGGATTTTATTAAGCTCATTATTTTTGCACTGACACTAGATTTGGATTGTAAATGGACATGCTGTGCTACACAAACACATTTACATCTTGTGCCAGCTTAACACTGGTTTCCTGTGTAGGTCCGTGAGGCACGTGCTCCCGTCAGACGTGTGAAGATATTCGCACTCGTCCCGAGTGCTGCATCAAACCCACCGAGAACAACAGCCTTTTAAAGTCATCGTCCTGGAATCCCCGAAGTTCTCCTCACTTTCCAATTTCTCTTATCAGACTTTCAGAACTGTCTGTTTTTCTCTGTTGCTCCACTGACCTCTTTTCCAGGTGTGTCTTCTATCAGATCGTCCCTGTGCCAGCAGAAGTGTCATCCGCAGGTGGGCAGAAAAAGGCGGATTACGGGAAACATTGACAATAAACTCCTAACACTAAATGTTAAAAGAAACAGTTCACCTAAAAATGAAAATTTGCTTAAAATTTATTCACCCTGAGGCCACTTGAGATGAGTTTGTTTCTTTATCAGAAATGATTTGGAAAAATGCATTGTATCTCTTGCTCACCAATGGATGTGAATGGGTGCCGTCAGGATGAGAGTCCAAACATCTGATAAAAACATCACAGTAATCCACACCACTCCAGTCCAGCAGTTAATGTCTTGAGAAATTAAAAACTGCATGTTTGTAGGAAACAAATCCATCAAGGCATTTTAATTTTAAACAGTCGCTTCCAGCTAAAATACAAGTCCATAATACATAATATTGCTTCTTCCAGTGAAAAAGTAATCTTGTCTGAATCAGGAGAGAAATATGCATGGATCAAGAACCATTTACAAGCCGAAACAGTCCTAAATTAATATGTGGGTGGATTTTGTTGTGAGAGGACAACGATGAACTTTTACACTGAAGGAAGTGTTATTATGTATTATGGACTTCTATTTTGGCCAGAAGCAATGGTTTAATGTGGAGTGCATACATTTTCAGCAAATTTTCATTTTTGGGTGAACTATTCCTATAAGGTTCAGTATGTGTCATCCTACAGCATTTGTGCTCCAGACGTGAATGTTTCCTCAAATAATTTTTTGAGTTTTCTTGCGAAAAGCTGTGCTGTTACTTTACTTAGACCATAATAAGATCATAAAACTGGGCGAAAAACTCCCACAGAATTTCAAGGATGAACCCAAGCTATATCTTGAAACCACCCAAAACACCCTAGACCCTCTAGAGCACCTTAGCAACCACTGCTCACATTTTGTTCAGAAGGCAGTGACTCTCTATGACTTACACGAGGAGTGATTGTGTCGTTAACCCCATTAGATAGAGGATGATGTGTTTGGATCGAGAGGTAATTAGGGCGGGATAGTCACTCCGTGTGTGTTCGGGATTGTTTGATGTTGAATTGTTGTCACCAGTCACACAGATAACAGAATTCTGCACATACCTGCAGACCAAAGCCAGCATATAAAACTCAGTCCCCGAATTAAACCTTCTCATACGCATAATTACAGAGAATTGTACAGTCACACACCATATAATAGTTCAGATGGTGATGTATTAGTACTTATATATTTAAACACTTAACTGAACATATTTATTTTCTCTATTCATTGTTATTTTTTTGCAATATTTTTGTACATTAATGTGCACAAGCCTACATATACTTTTCATCTGAAGCAAGAACAAAATGTTACATATTTTACAAGAACAAGAGTGAGAATACAAGACCGTACAGATGGATACGACATGGTTGGTAAGTGCAACAAAAAGTACACACACACACATATATATATTCTTGCATTTAAAAAAGAAATTGTACAGTATATTATTATGTATATTATTCTCATTGCAGGAATCTTTCTCATGCTTGATTCTATCTATACTTGTGATATTGTGTCTGCCGCTGTCAGCCACATCTCATTTTCCTTCCCAGAATACAACAGGTACTGAAGTATACTTTATAGATCCAATTAGTATTGTTCTGGGTAGGGGGGAAAAAATAAATTAGTAGCTTCTTGCTTTCTATACAGTACAACTGTCAGTTACATATAAAGTTCACAGTAAGACATTTGAATTCCATTATTGCATTTTTGTCAACTCTGATATCAAAACTGAATGGCAGGTTTTGAATTGAAATATTTTATGGTGTTTTTCAGTGTATTTGGGATCTAGTTTTATCCAGGAAGCTTTACGCAGAGCCAGAGAGCTGACAGACGCCGCGTACGCTCACACCAATGACAGGTGAGACTTTAGCCAAAGTCAAAGCTCATTTGATTTAAGTATCAACCAATCAAGCCAATAAAGGAAATTGAGACAAAAATAGTCCCAAATGAGTCAATAGTTGTCATACAATAAGATTACAGAAGTATAAAATGATTTATTTTCTATCTTATGTTTTGTGTCTGCTCTCTCATTTCTATCAGGGTGAAGACGTCCGTATCAGACGGTTCTGTCCGACCCAGTGATCTGCTGGCCTTGTTCAAACAAACCGGCCCCAAAACCAGAACCCACGTCAGATCTGCTGAGTTTCTGGATAATACGGTAGAGCTGATTAGAGAGATGGTTTACACACACTCCATGGACATACCCGACCTCACCGGTACACACACACACACACACAGACATTTGGGCCATTTACAAGTACATGATTTTGAAGTCGTATCAACATCTGATGTGTGCCTTTCAGAGCTTTTAAGTGCAGAAGACATGGAGACCATACTGCAGGTTACAGGCTGTTCCTCAGAGACACTGAGACCCGTGTGTAAATCTGACTGTCTGTCCAAACGTTACCGTACCATCACAGGACACTGCAACAACAGGTGCACTCGATAACAAAATATATCATTGTTCATTCAGTTTCTGTTCTCAGAAAGCATCATATTTCCTTTTATCAGTGCTGTTTTTGACTTTGCAGAGGAAACCCTCAATGGGGGGCAGCAAACACCCCTTACACCCGCTGGCTGTCGCCGGAGTATGAGGACCCTCGAGGGGCCCCCAGGGGCTGGAACCCACAACACACCTACCACAACCACACACTACCATCTGTAAGACTGACTGATGTAATCATAGTTGTTGTTTTGGCTTTTATATAAATGTTATTGATTTTCTTCTTCAATTTGAAATTTTGTGTGCTTTATTAGCCTGAAAAATACATTTACATTCATATTGTTAAAGTGTTTACATATAATGAGATATTGTGCATAATAATACATACTATATACAATGGTGCCAAATTGGTTAAATAAATAAAACAACATTTCAAATGACATTATTATTATTATTATTATAAAAATTATTAAAATATAAACAAAATTATTAAAATAATATAATTAATTATTATAAAAATTTAGTAAAATCATTTAATAAAATAATATTAAAGAATAAATGAATCCTAGCGCAACAATAAACACAAATTTTACTCTTTTAATTTAATTTGAATTATAATCGATAAACTATAATCGATTATGGCCTATTACTGCATCAATGCAGAATCGACCACGTCCGCAGCATCACGATATACCATAGACACGATTAATTTCAACACCCCTAGTAGTTTATTACATAAAAATTCACTTTTTATATTTTAATATTCTAAAGAACCTTCTGTGAACCTGAACCTTTTGTGAAATGGAAAGATTCCATGTTAAAGGTTCTTCATTGAACCATCAATGCAAATAATAATAAAAAAAACTAAAGATGAAATAAGACCAAATAAGTCTTCCAGATTCAATCAGATATTATTGTCTCTGTGCAGGTCCGCAGCGTGTCGCAGGAGGTTCTGTACACTCATAACGAGAACATCTCTCTGGACATGTCTCTGTCTCATCTGCTGGTGGAGTGGGGTCAGTGGATCGATCATGACCTGACCTTGACCCCTCAGAGCCCTAGCACAGCGGCCTTTAAGACCGGAGCGGACTGCACACGCACCTGCAGCAGAGACACGCCGTGTTTTCCAATACAGGTGCGTATTACACCCTGATAACTAGGACTGCCCCCTAATAATCGACTAACCGTTAGTCGACGAGAAGATGCTTGGTCGACCAAAATTTCATTAGTCGCAGAAATTTTTTTTAACAAAATCCACAGGCGAAGTCACGCAGTCCGTGACGGACAGATTGTTAACGGCTGGTCTATGTGGTAATACAGTAGGCTACATCGGGCAGGACATCCAAATGCTCGCCTATCATTCATCGACCTCAAATATGGATTATCATCTGAAATATGTAAGTATTAGAAACTTTACTTGGCCACTCAATCTATTTGTTAACTTAGAGAAATGTCCGTTGTTCAAGTGTCTGTGTGGAGTGTAAAGCTGAATAGTAGCGCTCACTGCAGGACAGATGGAGGCTCCGGTGCGCTCACTTGCTCTTAAAATACTCAGTCAGTTTTGCTCATTCAGATAAGAGTAATACATCTTTCAAATCTGTAAAGACTCTACGTTTATTTGTGTGCTCTCAAAATTTTGTAAAATAATGAAAGCAAACATGACGCACTTTCTGCCATCTCGGTCTATGTGAATTTAGGCATTTATATAGCGCTTTATTGTGTATTGCTGTGCACCCAAAGCGCTTTACAATCATATGAGGGGTCTCTCCTCAACCACCACTAGTGTGCAGCATCCACCTGGATGATGTGACTGCAGCCACAGGACAATGGCGCCAGTGCACTCACCACACACCAGCTACAGGTGGAGAGGAGAGAGAATCATAGAGCCAATCAAGTGGATGGGGATTATTAGGAGGCCATGATTGACAAGTGGAGGGAATTTGGCCAGGACACTGGAGTTACACCCCTACTCTTTAGGGGAAGTGCCATGGGATTTTTAATGACCACAGAGAGTCAGGACCTTGGTTTAACATCTCAGTTATAGTGTCCCCATCACTATACTGGGGCATTAGGACCCACAGAGACCACAGGGTGAGCACCCCCTGTTGGTCTCACTAACATCTCTTCCAACAGCAACCTAGTTTTCCCAGTAGGTCTCCCATCCAGTTACTGACCAGGCTCAACCCTGCTTAGCTTCAGTGGGCAACCAGTCTTGGGCTGCAGGGTGATATGGCTGTGGCTTGAAAATGTGAGCGCGAAACTCCGTGTATACTTGCCTTACAGACATGAAAAATAGATAAATAATAATAGAGTGAAATGTCTACTTTGAAATGAACCAATTCAAATTGAAAACAAATATTCTCAAATTATGTAATCTGTATTAAACATGCATACAGGCTCGTCCACTACTGTGGAGATGACGAATCGGTGTTGCAGACTTCATCTCTTAAGCCAAAAACAATGAAAACGCTAGTTTATCAATAAATTATTAAAATGTTAATGCAGCCTCCTTACTGTTTTTTCCGACACATTCGTAATCATTACTTCTGCCGGTGTGCTGTGCCAAGCTTTATGCCTGTGCTTGAGCGCTTATTAGGCTATGTAGGAAATCGCTCCGGTTGCTCACGTAACCTTGGTTCCCTGAGATAAGGGAACGAGCGTTGCATCGTCATTTGATGACTGCTTGGGGGGAACTCCTGTTTACTCTATTACTGAAGCCTGATTGGTTAACGTTTGTGTAGCTGCACAAACCAATGGCGCTCGAGCCCACCAGAAGAGGCGGAGCCGACTGCTATATAAGTCGGCTCGGAGCGCCATCTCATCAGAATCATACGACTGAAGCGACAGCCATCGATTCACGTTCAGCTATAGCATGGCCAGTTACGCAACGCTCGTTCCCTTATCTCAGGGAACCAAGGTTACGGGAGTAAACGGAGCGTTCCCTATCGAAAGGTAATTCCTGTTGCATCATTGTTTGACGACTGCTCGGGGAGTGTATCCAGTAGCGCCATGCTATAAGCAGATGCAGAACTTAGCCTGCTCCGCGAGCTCAGCCCAGGAACACTCAGCGAGGGGGCCATAAGCCTGAGCCACAAAGAGACCCGAGAACGTTCTGAGGTCTACTTGAGATAACTCTCAAGAAAAAAGTAAGCATTAGGCGGATAATACGGGCAGGGACCGGGACGTCCAAATTGTAGAATCTTATAAAGGTAGACGGCGACGACCAGCTGGTGGACGCATAAATCTCCCCAATAGAGATTCTACTGGACCAGGCCCAAGAGGAGGCCATTCCTCTGGTGGAATGGGCCCTCACACCTAAAGGACATTGCAAGCCAGCTAAGGCATAAGCCAGAGCTATAGCATCTACTATCAAATGAGGTAGTCTTTGCTTTGTGACAGGCAGCCCTTTAGAGCGACCTCCAAAGCACACAAAAAGCTGCTCTGATTGTATGAAAGGCTCTGAGTGCTTAATGTAAACTCACAGTGCCCAGACAGGGCATAACAAGTTGGGACCTTGTTCGCCATCCGTTCCAGTGAAGAACGACTTTACAGTCATTGGGTCCAAACTCAAGACAGGAAGCACTGACAGACAGGGCTTGCAAGTCCCGTACTCGCTTGATTGATGCCAGGACCTAAAGCAGAGAGGTTTTGAGTGTCATGATTCTTAAGCCGGCTGTTTGAAGCGGCTCAAAGGGGGAGCTCTTGAGAGCTGTCAGGACTATAGACAAGTCCCATACTGGCACCGTCCTAGGGCAAGGAGGGTTTAAGAAACTATTCTAAGAAACTTAACGATCAAGTCGTTCCTGCCAATTGTCCAGCAGGTCTCGAGAGAATGATTCGCCGCGATGGCCGCCACATAGACTTTGAGCGTGGAAGGGGTCTCTTATCCAGCAGCTCCTGCAAAAAGGTTAGCACGTGGGACACGTCACATGATACCGGATCCTGGTTCCGTGCTGAACGCCAGTCACTGAAGACTGACTACTTGAGGGCATAGAGGCACCTTGCAGATGGAGCTCTAGCCTCTAAAATGGTATTAGTGACTCTCGCTGGGAGTTGGCTGGACTCCCGTCGAGTGGCCAGACATGAAGGTTCCACAGTTCCGGCTGGGGATGCCAAATCCTGCCCTCTCCTCAGGTCTCTCCTCAGTGGTATTGACCACGGCGCTGCAGATAGCAGCTGGATCATCTCCGGAAACCAGACTTGGTTCCTCCATACGTAAACAACGTATGCAACGTATGTACGCGGATACATTGTTACGTTCAGATCAAAGCGTAAACAATGTATCCACGTACATACGTTGCATACGTTGTTTACGTATGTGATACTCTCCAAAATGGCGCTATAGGGTGACGCAGAGGAGATGAATTGTTGAATTAAGTCATTATTTTTGTTTTCTTTGCGCATAAAAAATATTCTCATAGCTTTGTAAAATTACGGTTGAACCCCTGATGTCACAAGGATTATTTTAACGATGTCCTTGCTACGTCTCTGAGCCTTGATCATGTAAGGATCCTTGCTGTCTATGGGAGGGTCAGAGAGCTCTCGGATTTTATCAAAAATATCTTAATTTGTGTTCCGAAGATGAATGAAGGTCTTACTTGTTTGGAACGACATGAGGGTGAGTAATTAATGACAGAATTTTCATTTTTAGGTGAACTATCCCTTTAATAAGCGTGCGATTAGTCGACTAATGCTTAAAATGAACGACTACTAGTCGACCAGAAAAGGCAGCCCTACTGAAAACAGATGCCAGATCATACATACTCTGAACATCTGTTCCTTCTTCTTCACGTTCAGATCCCTCTTTCCGATCCTCGCACAGGGACTCAGAGCTGCATGCCGTTTTTCCGCTCTGCTCCAAGCTGTACGGTTCCACTCGGTCACCGGGAGCAGCTGAACGCTATAACGGCATTCGTGGACGCCAGCATGGTGTACGGTAGCTCAGATGGGCTCAGCGGGGCCCTCAGAAACCTCTCGTCCCCTCTCGGCCTGCTCGCCGTCAACCAGTTCCACTCAGACCAAGGGCTCGGCTTCATGCCCTTCCTGACACGCACGCAGATGAACCTGGACCCCTGCGGCCCACGAGAGCGGATCGACCACATCCCGCTATCAGAGACAGATCAAAGACTCAACATATCCATGGGGAACAGATCGTTCTGTTTCCAAGCAGGTTGTAGGCATTTTTCTGAGTATTTTTCAGATATCATTCATTGTGAGTTAACATGTAACAGCATTCGCAACACATTTTGCTTCCATAATCACGTAAAATGGGACAAACAAGAGAAAAATATAGGCCGTCATCTGATGCAGCATAAACTCTAGTACATGTAGTAAACAATGTAAAATTCTTAATATAATCAGCCTGCAATGATAGTATTACTAGCCATTTTAATTGATTTAAGTTCATGCTGTTGATTTTCCTCCCTTAATTTAAATTAAATTCAGTGTGCTTTATTAGCCTGACAAAAGCAATGGCATTCTTATTGATAAAGCGTTTGCATACAATGACAAATGGTACATACTACATACAATGAGAAATGGTGCAAAATATAAAAATAAAAGTAAAACAACATTTCAAATTAAGTAAATATCATGTATAAATATTATTAAATTAATAAATAAAATATTAAATAATAAAATAATTACAAAATAATTTTAAAAATTAAATAATATTAAATAATGAAATTAGTCATAGAGCAACAATACATTTTAATTTTAAGTGTAGGTATATAAGTATAATGTTCTCTATTTATGTGAAGCACCACTGTAGTCATAAATAATAGACTCAAAGGGATGAATAAAGCTTTAAACTTAAAAAAAAAAAAAACCCGCTATGACAAGTGGTGCAAAATTAAACTAAAAACAATATTTCAAATTAAGTAAATATTTATTAAAAATTTAATCATATTGATTAATTCAATTAACTGTAGAGCAACAATACATTTTATTTCATTTTATTTGCAATATAGTGTTAATATTGCTGAATTGCTCAATTTTTATTTCATGTTGACTTTAAGGGTATTAAAGCTAAAACACCCTATGAAAAAAAGGAAAATAAGTCACAATTTGTGTCATTTTATTAAAAAATGTCCCAGTTAGGCCTTCACTCTGATGCGTTCTGATTTAAACTGGCCAGTTGATGATGAGCTGTTTTTGTGTGCGTGTCTCAGGTGACTCTCGGGCCAATGAGCACTTGGGTATGATCGCTTTGCACACGCTCTTTCTGAGAGAACACAACCGATTGGCTGAGGAGCTTCACAAGCTCAACCCACACTGGAGCCCGGACACGCTGTACCAGGAGGCCAGAAAAATACTGGGTGCAGTCCACCAGGTGAGAAGATAAAACCTGAAAAAAATTAATAAAAGGTTACTTAATTTATGCATGTCTCTGACTTGCTGAATCTTGTTTGGAAGGTCTTGACATGGGATCACTACTTGCCCCGCGTCCTGGGCCGCAGTGCTAACCTGGCCCTCATGCCCCCGTACAAAGGTTATGACCCCGCAGCTGATCCCAGCATCTCCAACATTTTCTCCACCGCTGCCTTTCGATTTGCACACGTAACCGTGCATCCGGTTGTGAACCGCCTCGGACCTGATTACCAGTTGAGCCCTGAGCACCCGGCTCTGCCGTTACACCACTCTTTGTTTGCATCCTGGAGAGTCGTGCAAGAGGGTTTGTTTCACACACACACACACACACACACACACACGCGCACACACACACACACACACACACACACACACTTAAGGCAAAACACATGTGAATAGAGTAAGAAATAGCTAATAAATATCATCAAGCTTCCCTGGTTGATTAATCACCGTACTTTAAGACAGCTGTTTTGTACTACAAGTTCTCTGAAATGTTTAAATATGCAAATGAACCATTGTCTAATTAAATATGCACTAATTTGCATACATTTCCAGAACATAAATCTCAATGATAAATAAAGCCAGGATCAATTCTTGTTTCATTTTGTTGGCATATTAGAGTTGACATAAGGTTTTTACAGATCGGATTTTGGATTTCTCTTTTTATCATTTAGAAAATACTGTCAATGGCAAAAAAATCATTTAAAAAATAAATAAATAAAACTTAGGAATAAAATGTTAAATGTATAAGTTTGGTGAATGATATATGAACAAACCCCTCTGTAAAAACCTCCAGAATATAGATGGAAGTAAATGTTTGGTGCAAGGGCATAGAATTTAGTAGGGATGCTCAGGATGTGTTCCTACCTATTTCCAGCCACAACTAAATTGTCCCTAGCAATAATTTTGATCAAACAATTAAATATGTATGTAGACTAGAAAACCACACGCTTTCAAGGATGCGCATTTAATACATTGGCGGAGTAGGAACATATAAGCTAGATCAACTTTGAATAAAGAAAAGAGATTTAGAGCCATATTTTTGTTTATGTATGTTTATGTTTATGACATGTATGTGAAATTTAGCTAGCAGGAAACACAAATTAATTCAGTTATATTTTCCTATATTCTCTTTTGAGTAGTCAAACAATCCAAAGAAAACATCTTTAAAACAAAAAGAAAAGTCACTTACAAAATGAGATTAGATGAACAAAAATCTGACCAAAATTTCTCTGTGTGGGCACATTGGCAAAACAAGTGAATGAATCTTCCTCAGAAGAGTGACTTATATTAGGCTATAATCATGTCCATAAGCTTTTTGTGAAATTTGGAGTAACTCATTCATCTGTTGCTTGACCTCTTCATGTTTAAGGAGAGAACTATAGTTTCCAAAGTCAGACATCGCTTGTTATGATTTTCAAAGGCGATTTTTCTAGCGACTACTAGATTGTCCCTAGCAATAGTTTTGATCAAACAATTAAATGTCTGTTGTCTGCCATTATGTCCCCACCACCAATGCCAAAATCAAACCCACACCCTTAAAATAAACTAATTTTGAGAAAACAGCCTTTAAAGATATATATTATAATTTTACAGAACCAAATACATAAAGTGCAATAAAATAAACACATTTGTATTTCGGATATTTTATTTCCACTAATCTGAAAGAAGACATGTTATGTAGGCAAAAAGCCCAAAATCTCAAAACTAACCAGTGCATGAAAACAGTGTTTTTGTTTTTTTTCCTGTAGTGTCTTGCCTTAATATTATACTCAATATACTGTATGTATATATGTATAATAGGGCTGTAAGTTTAACACATTAACTTAATTAGTTATGAAATAATAACGCGATTAAAATATTTTAACGCAGTTAACGCACTGGCTCCGCCCCCAGACCTGTACTTCATCTTGCATTTCGTACAGTTGACTGCTGACAAATATGATGCAGGGCAACAACTACATAAATACAGTTATGCCCTAAAAATGTAAGATATTGGTGCAAAAAAATGCCCCTGTATGAGTTTTTTTCTCATATATAATACGTTAACACACAAGCAGGGAGAGCAATATCACATGAGTGCTGATTTTATCCCAAATATCACGAGTTTAAATGTGATTTTTAACAGTTCAGTAAATAAGAAGTTGATATTGTGTTATATTTTAAAGCTTAACACCTTTAAAGCCACAGCAGAATTGTGGCCTGTCTCTGAGCAACACAGCGGTGTTTAGTTTCTGAATGAATCCACGTTTTGAACGTATCGTGTGAATCAATGATTCAAAGACCCATTGAATCGAGATGGTCCTCACTGCAGAGACCTTACATATACCTAACCCTATCCGTCTCCGGCCCCTGATCACTAAACCCACCCATCTCCACCCCCTAGATCTGGATCCAACCACGCCCCCTGGATCTTGTGTTCTGCAGTTAGGGGCTACTGATTGAATCATCCATTTGAATGAATCGAATGAATGAGTGACTCATAAAGACATTTACCGCCACCTGCTGGCAGATTTAGTTTCTTATTTAGAGAATAATAATTATATTTATTATTTATTAAAAATAATAATAATAAAAATAAAAACTTTAAAGGGATAGTTCACCCAAAATATTCAAATTCTCTCATCATTTACTCACCCTCATGTCGTTTCAAACCTTTCTTTTGTGGAACATAAAAGAAGGTATTTTGAAGACTGTTGGTAACAAAGCTGTTTTGGTTACCAGTGACTTTCATTGTGTGAACCAAAAATTACTGAAGTGTTTCTCAAATCATCTTCTTTTATGTTCTATAGTTTATGTTAGGCCGTTGTAGCCTAATGTTTATGTGTAATACATTTTATGTTGAATCAAATAAAATATTTCTTTCTAAAGCTACAATTTGTAATGTCAACTTGATACTTTCTCATTTAACACAAAAATAGCTTTAAATAGTCTGTTGTGGGTATTTTCACAGATTAGATTAGATTAATTAATCGACACACATCATGTCATTAATTAGATTAAAAGTTTTAATCGACAGACAGCCCTAATATATAATGTTTACTCAACAGCATGACGTTATGATGCATAATGAATGTTCTTGTGTGCAGGTGGCATTGATCCTGTGCTGCGTGGTTTGCTGTTGTCCCCGGCTAAACTGCAGACAGCAGATCAGATGATGGTGGAGGAACTGACCGAGAGGCTCTTCCAGGCTCAGGGAGGGCTGCCGCTCGACCTGGCGGCGTTAAACCTGCAGAGGGGACGAGATCATGGCCTACAAGGTGCCAGTTAGCAGCCTGTCATTAGCTAAGCATAGTGAGCTGCTTCGCTGTCTACTGCCTACATAAGCAACTGCCTTCTAAGGGAGCATCCTAACTGAAATGGAACCTCATAAGTGAGGGATTTGAAATACTGAAGCGCACAAGAGACTCGACTAATGGTTGCAGTTGATTCTGATATGCTGGTAACATAATGACGGAACACTCTACTAAGCATAATGTTGTTTTTCTTTTTTTAAATGGGCTGCTACATTTGTTTGAGCAACTTTTTTGCGCAACAGAAATCAAGTTTTCTCAGCTAGAAGCACATGTATTCACATGCTTGCGTTGAGTATTTTTCAGGTCTGTTTAAATGCAAAATATTGAATACATGAAATATAGGATAAAATGGTATTTTTTTTAAATCAGTATGTGAATAAAAACACTACAAAATAGCACTACCCGCAAGATTTAGCTTAACTAATTCCAGTAGATTTGGGAAAATACAATAATCTTAACTATACAGAAATATTTGCTAAAATAGTCAATTTTAATTAGATTTAACTTTTTGTTTCAATATTGATTTAAATACATTTATTGTACATTTATTGGATTAAATACGTTTTATTATATTTATAAAAAAAAAATGTAATTTATATGTTTATTAATGCAGCTCACTTAGTTATTTTAAAGTTTTTTTTTCTTTATAGGTAACGATACAGTTACAACTTATTATAACTCCTGACATGTTTACAATAGAAAAAAAGTATATAGTAATAGAAAAAGTGTACAAATTACAACTGACATAAAAATGACATAATATAAATATGCAGATATTTATTTATTTACTTACTTCTGGTCTTATTTCAAACTTGTAAGCTATTTTTTTATTATTATTTTTTATGTTTATGAAGGCAGCTCACTAATTTTTTTGTTTTATAAAAACATACAGTGTTTCATATTTGTGCTTCATTAGGAAAGATTCAATTGCAACTTATTAAAGCTCCTGTCATGTTTACACTTAGAAAAATATAAAAATGTGCAAAAAAATAAATACAATAACTTAAATGACTTAAGAAGATAAATATGCACATTATTAATTAAATTATTTATTTATTTATTTGCTTGCTTGCTTACTTTGGTCTTATAAAAAAAAAAAATAATAATAATAATAATAATTAAGTTTCCTGACATTATCTGTCTCCTTATTTAGAACGATTTACTAATTGTTTGCTAATTGTATTTCCTAATATTGTACTAATTTTTCTTACACTAAATCTTAACTTAACCTGAAGATGTCACACTAGTAATATGTCACTATATTACAATATATTTTTTTAATTTAAAAGCATGAATTTTATTTGTTGTCTACACTATAATTTAAACTATTTAATAACAGTTTTCTAATTTACTTTGTACTAATTTCACTAACTTAATAGCTTAATCAGAGTATGTTGTGCTAGACTTTTATTTTGCCCTGTGTTATTTCACTCTCTGCAGGTTACAGTGCGTGGCGGGAGCTCTGCGGTCTCTCCGCACCTGTGAATGAGTTTGATTTAGCAGGCATTCTGGGTAATGGAGTTCTGGCCAGGAAGCTGCTGCATCTCTATGGAACAGCTAAGAACATAGACGTGTGGGTCGGGGCCATTTCAGAGCCGGCTCTGCCTGGGGGCCGCGTGAGGCCCCTGCTGGCCTGCTTGATTGCCAAACAGTTCAAAGCACTCCAAGACGGGGACAGGTAATGTGATATTCCACTTCCTCTGAGTATTATTTAGTTTGAGACAAATACTGTAGGGTCAATGTTGAGTTGTCAGTCGGTACACAATTAAATGCGGTTTAGGTTCTGGTGGCAGAATGAAGGTGTGTTCAGCTCCGCTCAGAGAGACGCGCTGCGCACCACATCTCTGTCCTGCATCATCTGTGACAACACACACATCCGGCTGGTGCCCTTTGACCCCTTCGCGCACACACTCCACCCCGACGACCTGCTGCCCTGTGCACGCATCGGCCACATGAACCTCTCAGCGTGGAGAGAACCTGACACCGCTGGTATTAGCGACCGAAAGAATGTAAACAATCAAATGATCCTTTTATCTGACATGTGTTATTCATATTCTGCCAATATTTGGGTCTCATTTTCAGACCCGGTCTGTGGCGCGGTCCTGCGGTTGAGTCTGGGTTTCTCTGTTCTGTGTGAATCTGCAGTGATGTATCAGTGTCCTGCTGGATACCTGCTTCAGGGTGCCACACAAATCACCTGTGACCCCAACACCCAGCAGTGGACCCCACAAACGCCCACATGCCAAGGTTCAGTTCAATTAAATATTGAATTAATTAATTTAACTTAATGTTACATTAAACATTACATAGTAAATGTAAAATAACATTAAATATTAAATTAAATAGTAAATATTAATTATACAGTATTATGCAGTTAATATTAAATCAAATTAAATATTCAAAACAAATTAAATGTAAGTATTTTTCAAAGTAAATTTGAAAATTGACTGATCCATCTGACACCAAATTTATTAAAACAATGTTTGTTTGTTTTTGGTTATTTCAGTATTTTATTGGTTGTTTTGAAACATTCATGTACATTTTTTAAGTTAAATTAAATGAAATTAAATATTTAGTTTGATTAAATATTACATTAAACACCAAATATTACATTAAAAGTTGCATGTAAAATAATATAATAATAAATATGAAATTAAATAGTAAATATTAATCAAACAATATTAAACAATTAATATTCAAATCAAACTAAATTAAATATTAGTGCTGTCAAACGATTAATCGCGATTAGTCGCATCCAAAATAAAAGTTTTTGTTTACATAATATATGTGTGTGTACTGTGTATATTTATTATGTATATATAAATACAAACACATACAGTATATATTTAAGAAACATGTTATGTTTATATATTAAATATATTTATATATAATATAAAATATAAGAATATAAATGTATAAATGTAAATATTTTCAAAATATATACTGTATGTGTGTGTATTTATATATACATAATAAATATACACAGTACACATACATATAATATTTAAACAACAACCTTTATTTTGGATGCGACTAATCGCGATTAATCGTTTGACAGCACTAATATATATTAAACTTGACTGATCCACCTGACACCCAATGTATTAAAACATTGAACATTTGGACATTCATGTACATTTTTAAACGAAACTAAACTAAACTAAATATTAAATATCAAATACTACATTAAAAATTAAAAGATTAAGTATTAAATTTACTAGTAAATATTAATAATAAAATGTTAAACGATTGATATTAAATATTAAATAAATTTAACTATTTAATAGTAAATAAATATTAAATATAAATATTAAAAATAAAGTATAGAACTACGCTTTTATTGGTTATTTTAAATATTGATGAATGTTCCACTCATTTCTTTTGGAAATTTGGACATTAATGGACACTCTTTAAATTAAATTAAATTAAAATGACATATAAATAACTTATTAAATATGAAATTAAATGGTAAATATTAATGATAAAATAATAAACAATTAATATGAACTATTAAATAAAATTAATATTTATTTAATATAAATATAAATTAATTTAGAAATTGACATCCATCTGACACACAATTTATTGTTTTTTTTTCTTTGGATAATTTCAGATATTGATGAATGTTCCGCTCATCCGTCCGTCTGCCCTCCACACCTGCAGTGCTTGAACACACCTGGAGGTCACACCTGCACCGGTGAGCAGCCTCTGCCACACCCGTAACCAGCAGTTTCCTCAATCCATGCCATATTAATCACATAAATGAGCTATTATTTGTTGCATATGCAGAACCTGCAGCTCCGCCCCTTTCCTCCATTGTTGCATCAGTGATGTCAGTCCTAGGGGGCGTGGCTTTGATAGTGCTCTTCCTCGCCTGCTACCAAAGGTGTGTTAAAAAAAATCTCCACTTCAAGCTGTTGTTTATCTGAGGAAATGTATAAAACTTATACTTTGAATGTTATTTCTTGCAGATGTATCCTTCGGAAAGCCGAGCCGGTGAAGGCAGAATGCTGTCAGAGAAGAAGCTGAAATGGAGTCGAGGGGAAACTGGTTTGGAAAATGTGCAGATTTGGCCCCAGTTGGTCTGTGTTCACATGTTCAATATTCCAGTTTCATAACCACAGTCTGATTTCACAACCTGAAACACCGTTTGAATGAAACGTGTGTGAACATGAATGGAAGCATTTTTAGCATTTCTCCCAGTGTTCTCGCCCTTTTTCTGTGCTAAATCTGCCGTCGGCTCACAGCATCGGCCCTCCCTCATGTGACGTCACGTCAGCTGATGTACAAAAACCCTTGCTTTAATGCATACTTTTTAGCCTTGTTGTTAATAGGTCAGTAAGATTTTTTTTTTAAGAAATTAATACTTTCCTTCAGCAAGTACACATTGATCGAAAGTGACAGTAAAGACATTTATAATATTACAAAAGATTTCTATTTTAAATAAATGCTGTTCTTTTGAACTTTCTGTTCGTCAAAGAATCATGAAACAAAAATGTTGAAGCAGCACAACTGTTTTCAACATTGATAATAATCAGAATTTTTTCTTGAGCAGCAAATCAGCATATTAGAATGATTTCTGAAGATCATGTGACACTGAAGACTGGAGTAATGATGCTGAAAATTCAGCTTTGCATCACAGGAATAAATTACATTTTACAATATATTCAAATAACAAACAGTTATTTTAAATCAAAATATTTAACAATTTTACAGTTTTTAACTGCATTTGTCATCAAATAAATGCAGCCTTGATGAGCAGAACAAAAAATCTTACCAACCCCAAAATTTTGAACGGTAGTGTAAATCTTTGTAGCAGAATATTAATATTTGTTCATAGACATCTAATTAGTTATTTTTTTATGTTTTGACTCTTCTGTTTTGCTGCTGTAAATTAGGTGCAACATGTTCCTATATATGATGAATTTAATCTCAGCCAATAGAATCCAAGATTGTGCTGTGACATCATGCATATATGTATTATACATTTAAATAAGCTTTGACATTGACATATTGTTAAATAATTATGATTTTAAGGATCATAAATGCACTACTGAAACGATCCTGAAGTGTCAGACCATATGAGTGTCTTTACAGGATTTTCTCATCAAATCATATATATATATATATATATATATATTCCACTTGTATGGAAATATATAACTGACCAGTATGTGTTTTTACACATTCATACATAAATTATGATGAATAAAGCACACGTTCTTACATGATGCTATATAGTTATTTTTGGAAAAAAGTATTAATTAATCACAAGACAAAACTGAGTCACACATTTATATTCTGCAGAAGCTTTTAATGGAGTTTTAAACATGATGAGGCAGTTTAACTAAAGCAACAGACCTGAGGGTAGACGCCATATTTAATGTGTCACGAATGAAAACAAGGCTGACAAAACCTTCACAATATATTTCCAAAACATTTCCAGTTAAAAAAACAACAAAACTACTGAAAGCATGTTTTCACACATATCAAATTAAATATGATGACAGTCCACCACAAGCGAGTTCTACACTGTAAACACTGTATTCGTGCCGTAAGACAGCGATTGTCAATCATGCAACAGTTATAATCTATAATACGGAGTGCGAGTACTATAACTTGTGTACGATGGTTAAGCATCCATAACTTAAGTGCTGCTGCGTGCAGGAGCGTCAGTAACGGAGACTCACACGGCACTTTTCTTGACACTTGCATAGAAAAGATCTCTGGAGGATTGTCCATTCAAAGCTGTAAACCAGGGTCATGCTGGGACACAAAGCGCCTTAGTGTACAGTACAGTACAGTATGTACAGGTGTACAGTATATGCATTGCACAAGATGGTGCAGTACCTTCAGATGAAGTTCTAGCTCTGCTTTAGAACTCCAGAACTGATTCTATTGTTGGAATTACTATAATTATGAGTTTCCAACTAGTATAAGCATTCAGTCTTCGTCAAACAGATAAAGAATTGTTGTTAAAATATTTGAAGAACATACAGGACGTTGGAATATCAACCTTTTTATGTTCCGACTAGAGCGAAAACAACATAAGACTTCTTCAAATACAAGCCAATTATTTTACTATCTTTCTAGAATTAAAAAAAAAAAACGTCTGTCGAACACTAGACAAGCTGAAAACATTAGAGGGTTCAAGCTATGAACTCTGCCGTCGTCATGTGTTTAACGGATTACTCTGAATTTCTTTGCAAATGGCAAGTTAAATGTCGGTTTGGAAGCATATTTCTGCCACAGAATTAAAAAATAAAAATTGTGTTTATATCTCACAATTCAAACGTTTTTCTTGCAATTCTGAGAAGCAAAGTCAAAATTGTGGGATATAAACTCGAAAACTGCAAGACAAAATTGAGAAGTGTGAGATAAAAAGTCAGTTACCTTTTTCTATTTTTTTAATTGTGTGGCAAAAACGGAAAAATAGAATTCTGAGAGGAATTCAGAATTGTGAGATGTAAATTGGAATTCCCAAAAAAACCCTGAATTGCGAGATGTAAATTCAGAATTCTGAGGGGGAAGAAGTCTGAACTGTGAGATGTCAACTCAAAAAGTCAGAAGTGAGAGAGAAACTTTTTAAAAAGTCAAACGAGTCTCCACATGTCGGAGACTTTTTACCGGTAAATGGGAAAAACGTCCTGTTGTTGACTTCTTGAAACAAGAACGTCTTGTAAACATTTACCTCAGTGTTAACAATGTGGCACATTTACTGCATTCAGTCTTTCCCAAAGCAAGAACAACACAAAGCCTGTGGAGAGTGAAACTGTACAGCTGTTATCCGTGGGCTCGGGGAGTGCTAGTGTTCTGGGAATTCTTCTGTAGTGCTTCCCTGAATACATACATGAATATGGAGCTAGAAAACACCAGCATGGGAGTGTTTGAGTGAAAGTTGAGATGACCGTGCTGTATTTGTATTTGTGTGCTGGTTCTCTAGCGCTCCTCCGTCAGAAAGTATCCCAGTTTGGCCACACTCATCTCTCTCCGCAGACGCATCACTTCCCAAAACATCTGCTGGACTATGGAAAATGACAATGATCCACAGGAAAATGACAATTATTTTCTTCTGACATACTGTATTGCAATCAAATTAAAACTTTCAAATATAAATTAAAAATAAAAATAATAATACATACATACATACATATCCTAATGATTTTTGGCATAAAAGAAAAATCGTATACAATGTATTGTTGGCTATTGCTACAAATATACCCGTGCTACTTATGACTGGCTTTGTGCTCCAGGGTCACATATACGAGTAATAAAAATATTAACTTATTCAAAATAATTTAAAAATATAATATTTGAATATATATTACATATGTAATATATATATATAGAAAATAGATTGTTTTTATTCTTATATATTTAATTGTGAATAAAATACACATAAAATATACATATATACATTAATTAATATAAATAAATACATCATATTTCAAGTAATCAATATATATTTTTCTTTCACTTGCAATTTTATATGAAATTTTAATATATATCAAATATAATTCTATTAATAAATTAGTTGGTTTCAGATTTTTTTTCATGATTTTCTAATCCTAGATATTGATTTTGTGAACAACAACTAGTCCTAAACAATCATCCATAAATAGTCAAATTGAATTCTAGGAGACTAGTATACAGTTGATCAACTCACCGTCCTGTCTGACGAGGCCCTGCTGGATGTACCTGATGTAAGTGAAGAAATTACACACGGCTGTGATCTGTGAGGAGAGAACGCGCTTTATTAACCCGGTCCTGAAATAAGCATCTGAGAACTGCTTATTAAAAGTGCTTATGAAGAATGAGAGAGTATAGACACGTACTCGTGCTCTGCTAGACGGAGATATATAGTAGTAATTCTCTTTATCTCCCAGTTTGATTCGATGTCGACAGGGGCGGGACATGCCGCTCAGCGCACATTTACTGTTCAAGCAAAAGAGAACACTGGTCAATAGAGCTGTCAATCAAATTACTAAACACTCGTAACAGCCAATAAGATACAAGCCCAGCAACAACATGCCCAGCAAGAAACAAACACAGAAAACCTGTTCTTCAGTTGTGTGAAACTAATTACTTTCAACATAAACGTTTCTAACACTGAAACCTGAAGACACACAATTATAAATTAAATATATAATAAATAAATAAATAAATATTATATAAATTATACAAAGTGAGATGCACGTTGCAAGACAAGGGGTTTTCGCAAAAAATAAAAGTAAATAATTGAATTATGTGTTAAAAAATCAATTATAAAAATATATTTAAAATAGTGCTGTCAAACGATTAATCGCGATTAATCAAAATAAAAGTTTTTATTTACATAATATATGTGTTTCTTCTGTGTTTATTATGAATATATAAATATACACACATGCATGTATATATTTAAGAAAAATATGTTACGTTTATATATTAAAAATATTTGTTTGATAAATTATATGAATATAAATATATACATGTAAATATTTTCAAAATATATGCTGTATGTGTGAGTATTTATATATACATAATAAATATACAAAGTATACACACACATATTATGTACACAAAAACTTTTATTTTGGATGCGATTAATCGCGATTAAACATTTGACAGCACTATTAAATAAAAATAATAATTCTCCGAACAGAAAAGAATACGATGTGTTAGTGTAAACAGGATTTCATGCACATTTGGTTCTTGCATTGACTTACGTTTCTATGGGTGTCCGGCAACCGCTGTGAAAACAACCCCAAATCAAACAGTGATTAAAGTGTGATTAAAGTGCGACTTCCCAGATCAAAGTGCAATCGGTCTGATTCATGTGTATTTGTTGCCCCCAAAGCAGGCAGAATTAAAGAGGGTCCCACACGCTTCATGCCGAATGAAAGGCGTTTAACTTTGATCTGGACTTATCAAAAGCGGAAGCCAGGTGAAGCACTCTAAGAGCTGTTGGTGTGGCTGCTATGATGGTATTAAATCAAATTAAATTATTGAATTTTATATATATATATATATATTGTGTGTGTGTGTGTGTATATATATATATATATACACACACACACACACATACAGTATATATATAAAATCATGTATTTTATTTTATATTTTATATATTTTTAAGGAACAAATAAACAAACATTAATACTTAATTAATTCCTCCAGAAAGAAAAGAACTGGCAAAATATCTGTTCCATTACACCAGATGTTTTCTTTTTTTCTTAGGTAGCTAGTTAGACTGTTTAGTTAACTTTAACTAACTTGTTAAAAATGCAAAGTGCATCATGATTTGCATTCTGTCAAATTTGAAAAGAAATGCAACAGTGCTCACATAACTTCATTATTTGCTTTCACATCATTTTTTTTATTTTTCTGCTTGAGTTTTTAATTGGATTTGTCATTATATAAATAAAAGATACGTAATGCACATTATCTGTAGAAGTAAATCAGCATTTTATGAGTAAAAAGAGAAAAAAAAAATAGATTCTGACACATGCATGATTCTTCATGATTCCTTGAATTCGTCTGATTGGCCAAAAGCGTGAAAGAAAGTGACTGATGTGTTTTGTTTATATAGATTTATCCATCCATGACTCACTTGGGTCCTCCACATTCGAGGGCTTTGACCGTGTGCAGAGACGACATGGCGACGGGCTCGATGGTGAGAGAGTTATTCTCCACTGCGCACTGGACCGACTGAGACAACTAGAGGAAAAGCACAAGAGAACGTCAGCGAGAGAAAACAGACGATTAGAGGAAGACATGTGTGCTCACACACCTCAGAGCAGGTGAATGAAAGACATGGCCCGATATCTTCTCTGTACACCCTGCTGATGAACGCTGAGGAGCGATCCAGACTGGGTGCCTCCTTCCACGAGAGGAACTCTGCGAACAGCACAGAGTCCAACTAGATAAAAGAGAGAGAGAGTTTAGCTTATCCTGCTTAAAGGGATAGTTCACCCAAAAATGAAAATTACCCCATGATTTACTCACCCTCAAGGTGTATATGACTTTCTTCTTTCCGACCAATACAATCGGAGTTATATTTAAAAACATCCTGGCCCTTCCAAGCTTTATAATGGCAGTGAATGGGTGTTATTTTTCAACAGTCCAAAAGAAGTCCAATGAAGCGCATCCATCCATAATAAAATGTGCCTCACACAGCTCCGGGGGGTGAATAAAGGCCTCACGGAATCGATGTGTTTTTGTAAGAAAAATTTCCATATTTAAAACGTTATAAACACTTTTCTCTCACTTCTGCTAACTGTCGTAGGTGGAAGCCGTTCCAGGCGGATGACGTAGGATGTATGCGTAGCGTAAGCGGCAGTGATTAGTGACGAATGCGGAAGCGCAGAGGAGCGAGCAAAACAAAACGCCGGTCACGAATTAGAAGTACAAAACGAGGATTCGTAAAGAAAAATGTTGGAGGATTTCTGTAAACAAACGTTGGTTCTCGTGAGACCAGCATATCTCACTGGAGCTATGCTACGCCTACATCATCCGCCAGAATGGCGTTCTATTGTGAACGTGCGAACGACAGTTAGCGGAAGCTACAGATTACTGTTTATAAAATTTTAAATATGGATATTTTTCTTACAAAAACGCATCAATTTGCTACAGGAGGCCTTTATTCACCCCCCGGAGCCGTGTGAGGCACATTTTATTATGGATGGATGCGCTTCATTGGACTTCTTTTGGACTGTTGAAAAATAACACCCATTCACTGCCATTATAAAGCTTGGACGAGCCAGGACATTTTTTTATATAACTCCGATTGGATTCGTCTGAAAGAAGAAAGTCATATACACCTAGGATGGCTTGAGGGTGAGTAAATTATGGGGTAATTTTCATTTTTGGGTGAACTATCCCTTTAACCACTCAATTAATTAATGGTACTTTCAGAAGTCATTTCTTTTTCTTAAATGTGTTGATTGCTATTTTGTTTTGTTTCCCAGCGGAAAAAAGGTAAAACTAGCCAAGGTGGTTTGCTGGTGTAACCTGGGCACCACACTGGTGTTATTTTAGTAGTATTTATATATTTCTATATAGTATTTATTCATGTTTTTAATTAGCCTTTTTTTTTTTTTTTACATTTTCTTTCTTTTTAGTATTTATTAATATACATTATTAATATATTAATATATTTTTAGTAATTATTATTATATGTAAAACTTTTTCATTATTTGTACTATTCATTCATATATTTAATTATAATGAAATATGTAAATATAAATAATTATTATATAAAATATTAATATCTTTAGTATTTATTAACATATCTAAAACTATTTGATTCTTTTTAGTATTTAGTAATTTTTTTGTTAGTTTTTATTTTTATATTTTCATTATTTAGATATTAATATATTTTATTAACAATATTATTTTAATATGTATTGTATTATTATCTCTAAAAATATATCTAATATATCTAATATAATTTATTATTATAATAATATAATATATAATTGTTTTAGTATTTATTAATGTTTTGAATGAGCTTTTTTATATTTTCATTATTTTTTTGTATATATTCATATATTTTTATTAATATCATTGATTTATTAACATGTTTAGTATTTATAAATATTTCATTATTTTAGTGTTTTATTAATATTTTGAATTAGCATTTTTTTATTTTCAGATTTCATTTTCATTTTTTTCCTGTGTGCTTTTCGTAATTTTTATTAGTTTTTTAATATGTGAAGCTGTAATTTATTTTAATTTTAGTTTTAGTAATTTCAGTACTTCGATAAACTTCAATAAAACTTACTTCAGTTAGTTGCCAAGACAGCATTTCTCATTTTCATTTCAGTTATTAATTTCATCTAATATTTTATTTTATTTCAGATTTATTTCAATTAACAAAAACTATTTTTATTACTTTTAGTTAGCGATAACAACACCGCGCTGATCAGACTGGTCTAGGATGATTTTACAGGAGTTCTGGGCGGGTGTCAGTTGATCAGACCAGCTAAACCACCTTAAACCAGGAAAGACCAGCAAACCACCTTAGGCTGGATTAAGCTGTTTTTTTTTTTTTTCAAAGCAAGAAAGCAAAATAAATTAAGTTCTATTTCGGAACCCTTTGTACCCTGTTGCCATGGAGACCTGCCAGGGTTGAGACACAGGTCACACAGAGCAGCTGACCAGGAATCAGACACACAGTATCAGAGAGAGGAGAAGAGGAACTGCACAGATCAGAGAAATACAGACCCATGAGGAAGTGCGGAGGAGGAGGAAAACAGAGGAAGAACAGCAGGAAGTCAGTGATCAAACCCTCATCATGCAGCTACAGACTAAAACTAGTCCCTAGAAGCCCGTGGTCTTTTCCAGGAGTGTGTTTGCACCTCTTTGTCCTCCCAGTTTGACGCTACATCCGTCGGCGTGGGCTCCGTTTGCAGCTGTAGAGCACCGCTGGCGCTCTTGTTGCGCGTGTGGCCCCCGGGACGAGACGAGGCCCGACTGGAGCCCGGCAACAGCAGCTGAGGATGGAGCTGGCGGTTCGGGGAGGAGGGCGTAGAGGTCAACACCAGGGTTTTCAGAGCAGAGACCTCCGCCTGTAGGACGTCAATCTGAGAAGACAGATGTATTTTGAGATTAAAGAGCCTGAAGTGAGCAGAGAGTGAGACAGAAAGAGTGAGAACGCACCTTGCCCTGGGCCTCCTTCAGTTGCTTCTCAGCCGCCGCTTGTTTCACGTTGGCCTCTCGCACCATCTTATGGGCCTCCTAGAAATGAGAGATGAACGCACACAGGTTTGTGACATGAAATACTTTTGGGAAACAGACATGTCCTGTGTCTGACATGCTTTGAAAATTATTTTGAATAGCATTTTGCTAATGTTTTTATGCATGCAGCATTTTTAGCCAATTTTACATGAATGGTGAGACTACATGGAACATTTTTTAAAAATTATAAAAAAAAATAAAAAAACAGTAATAAATAAATATGATTCATGATTGAAATATGATGATTATTATTAATAACTACAAAATTAAATTGTATTAAATTGTAAAATATGTTTTTTAATGTAATATTAATTGTAAGACTATATGAAATATTTGTAAAAAATGACAAATATAATTAGAAATTACAATTTTAATTACAATTATAAATAACAATTCATTATTAATTATATTATTATATATTATAATTATATAAATATATTAATTATAAAATATTTTTATATTTAATAATTAAATTACATTAAATTGTAGATTTTTTATAATTTAACATTAATTGTGTGGCTCCATAAATCAACAAACAAATAAATAAATATGATTTATTTTTAAATGTATATAATTATATTAATAAATTAATTATTATTATAAGTATTTTATAATTTATTACAATATTCAATAATATTAAATTGTTAATTTGTTTTACAATAAAAATTGATTTGTCACCACAACATCATTTAAAATTAGCTACTAGAGGCAAAATGATTACTAAAAAATTAAGAAACAGTGGCACAGTTTGATGACCAAAGATACAATCCCTTAAGCTAAAATGTAATATAATGTCAGTCTTCATGGCACATGTGTCAATCTACTGCCAGTGATGATGTCACATTAGTCCCGCCCACCTCAAATAGACTGGCGGTCAATTCCTCCAATTCCTGCTCCAGCTGATTCCTGACATGAGACAGTTTGACACACTCCTCGTCTTTCAACTTCAGCTCCTGAAAACACAGACGAGTCTATAAAGCATATTTGAATAGAACCGATTTGAATAGGAGAGCCTGTTAAATAAACAGCAGTCTACCCGAAAATGAAAATTTGCTGAAAAACACGCAGCTTTTCGCTTCACCAGATGTTAACTGATGGACTGGAGTGGTGTGGATTATTGTGATGTTTTTATCAGCTGTTTGGACTCTCATTCTGACGGCACCCATTCACATCCATTGGTGAGCAAGTGATGTAATGCTACATTTCTCCTAATCTGAAGAAACAATCATCAGCTATCTTGGATGGATTTTCAGCAAATTTCAACAAATCCTTTAGGGCAATACATTTGTTATATATTCAGTATGTGTTTAATTTTTAGCATTCTGTTTGTTTTACAGAACGTAGGAAAGGCTCTTCGCTACAGTTGGAAATGTCTGATGTTGGGTCTGCAGAACTTCACTGTGGGATATTCCACTCCTCTTTCTGCTGCTGCTTCAGTTGTCCCAGATTTAC
>NW_015557059.1:3756-13323 GCF_001515605.1 Sinocyclocheilus anshuiensis | reverse complement strand
TATAATTGTTTTAGTATTTATTAATGTTTTGAATTAGCTTTTTTATATTTTCATTATTTTTTTGTATATATTCATATATTTTTATTAATATCATTGATTTATTAACATGTTTAGTATTTATAAATATTTCATTATTTTAGTGTTTTATTAATATTTTGAATTAGCATTTTTTTATTTTCAGATTTCATTTTCATTTTTTTCCTGTGTGCTTTTCGTAATTTTTATTAGTTTTTTAATATGTGAAGCTGTAATTTATTTTAATTTTAGTTTTAGTAATTTCAGTACTTCGATAAACTTCAATAAAACTTACTTCAGTTAGTTGCCAAGACAGCATTTCTCATTTTCATTTCAGTTATTAATTTCATCTAATATTTTATTTTATTTCAGATTTATTTCAATTAACAAAAACTATTTTTATTACTTTTAGTTAGCGATAACAACACCGCGCTGATCAGACTGGTCTAGGATGATTTTACAGGAGTTCTGGGCGGGTGTCAGTTGATCAGACCAGCTAAACCACCTTAAACCAGGAAAGACCAGCAAACCACCTTAGGCTGGATTAAGCTGTTTTTTTTTTTTTTCAAAGCAAGAAAGCAAAATAAATTAAGTTCTATTTCGGAACCCTTTGTACCCTGTTGCCATGGAGACCTGCCAGGGTTGAGACACAGGTCACACAGAGCAGCTGACCAGGAATCAGACACACAGTATCAGAGAGAGGAGAAGAGGAACTGCACAGATCAGAGAAATACAGACCCATGAGGAAGTGCGGAGGAGGAGGAAAACAGAGGAAGAACAGCAGGAAGTCAGTGATCAAACCCTCATCATGCAGCTACAGACTAAAACTAGTCCCTAGAAGCCCGTGGTCTTTTCCAGGAGTGTGTTTGCACCTCTTTGTCCTCCCAGTTTGACGCTACATCCGTCGGCGTGGGCTCCGTTTGCAGCTGTAGAGCACCGCTGGCGCTCTTGTTGCGCGTGTGGCCCCCGGGACGAGACGAGGCCCGACTGGAGCCCGGCAACAGCAGCTGAGGATGGAGCTGGCGGTTCGGGGAGGAGGGCGTAGAGGTCAACACCAGGGTTTTCAGAGCAGAGACCTCCGCCTGTAGGACGTCAATCTGAGAAGACAGATGTATTTTGAGATTAAAGAGCCTGAAGTGAGCAGAGAGTGAGACAGAAAGAGTGAGAACGCACCTTGCCCTGGGCCTCCTTCAGTTGCTTCTCAGCCGCCGCTTGTTTCACGTTGGCCTCTCGCACCATCTTATGGGCCTCCTAGAAATGAGAGATGAACGCACACAGGTTTGTGACATGAAATACTTTTGGGAAACAGACATGTCCTGTGTCTGACATGCTTTGAAAATTATTTTGAATAGCATTTTGCTAATGTTTTTATGCATGCAGCATTTTTAGCCAATTTTACATGAATGGTGAGACTACATGGAACATTTTTTAAAAATTATAAAAAAAAATAAAAAAACAGTAATAAATAAATATGATTCATGATTGAAATATGATGATTATTATTAATAACTACAAAATTAAATTGTATTAAATTGTAAAATATGTTTTTTAATGTAATATTAATTGTAAGACTATATGAAATATTTGTAAAAAATGACAAATATAATTAGAAATTACAATTTTAATTACAATTATAAATAACAATTCATTATTAATTATATTATTATATATTATAATTATATAAATATATTAATTATAAAATATTTTTATATTTAATAATTAAATTACATTAAATTGTAGATTTTTTATAATTTAACATTAATTGTGTGGCTCCATAAATCAACAAACAAATAAATAAATATGATTTATTTTTAAATGTATATAATTATATTAATAAATTAATTATTATTATAAGTATTTTATAATTTATTACAATATTCAATAATATTAAATTGTTAATTTGTTTTACAATAAAAATTGATTTGTCACCACAACATCATTTAAAATTAGCTACTAGAGGCAAAATGATTACTAAAAAATTAAGAAACAGTGGCACAGTTTGATGACCAAAGATACAATCCCTTAAGCTAAAATGTAATATAATGTCAGTCTTCATGGCACATGTGTCAATCTACTGCCAGTGATGATGTCACATTAGTCCCGCCCACCTCAAATAGACTGGCGGTCAATTCCTCCAATTCCTGCTCCAGCTGATTCCTGACATGAGACAGTTTGACACACTCCTCGTCTTTCAACTTCAGCTCCTGAAAACACAGACGAGTCTATAAAGCATATTTGAATAGAACCGATTTGAATAGGAGAGCCTGTTAAATAAACAGCAGTCTACCCGAAAATGAAAATTTGCTGAAAAACACGCAGCTTTTCGCTTCACCAGATGTTAACTGATGGACTGGAGTGGTGTGGATTATTGTGATGTTTTTATCAGCTGTTTGGACTCTCATTCTGACGGCACCCATTCACATCCATTGGTGAGCAAGTGATGTAATGCTACATTTCTCCAAATCTGTTCTGATGAAGAAACACACCCATCTACATCTTGGATGGCCTGAGGGTGAGTACATTTCAGCAAATTTTCATTTCCGGGTGAACTATTCCTTTAAAGAACCAAAGCACTGATCTGAAGAACCTACGAGGAAACCTCAAGAACCTTTTACACAGAAAACTGGTTCTTGGCGCAGAATAGAATAGAACAGAATAGAATATGTGGCACCTTTTGTGCAGCATCCAGCTGCTCTCGGAGGAATTCTGTTCCCTTCTCCTTGATCTCCAGAGAGGAACTCCGCAGACGGGACATGTTGTACGTCTCTCGTCTGTGTGCTCCTGCCTCCTCCTCCTCCTCCTCCTCCTCCGGGGGCATCTTCTCCCGCTGCCCCCCATCACCCCCCAGTCCAGGCCTCAGATGTGGCTCCAGGTCTACCAATTATGTAATTTAATTACAAAATAAATGTAAATGTAATCAGTTACAGTTACTGAGAAAAATGTGTAATTAAATTACAGTTACTTATGAAAATGTTAACGATTACAAAGGGGGTTACATTTGAATATTTTCACACACACAGATTAAATTACAGTGATTGCTCTAAAATATGAGACACCAATGTTTCAGGAGTTTAGGACACAGAATACAACACATGCTTAATTGATAACTGTTTTATTTCCTATTTGGGTTTATGTACACGCTTTATTTAAGATTAACTGTTTTTTTCCAAGGCATTGTTAGATGCCAGTGTCTCCAGTCATATAGCTATGCAAAGATTTGATTTCAAAAACAGTATCTAGCTATTAAACTATTTCTTGTTAATTGTTATGATTTTAAATCAGAAAATAATGTGTATTTTTAACCTTAAACCGCATAAACACATTGCATTACACCAAATACACAAAATAATGTTATTTTTAGCAGCATCATATGACCCCTTTAAAATTAAATGATTATAATCAATTCAAGCGATGAAGACTTTTGAAAGTCTGACAGTAATCAGTGTTGAGTACTGCTGTGAGGTTAACCCTGCCTGCTTTAAATGTTGCAAAATGATTAATAGTTTAGAAAATTTTAGAAAAGTAACCAAATGTAATCAGTTGCATTACTTTACTAAAGTAATTGAAATAGTTACACTACTTATTACATTTTAAATAGGGTAACTTGTAATCTGTAACCTGTTACACACTTCCAAAGTAACCTTCCCAACACTGCCAATATCCAAACAAGGACCATCTCCAAATTCCTTTTACAAGATAAGAATAATCTAGTCATGAAAACATAACGCCACACCCTCCTGCATATAGTCTGACAGAGCAGTTAATGATTTCGTACACGATCAAAATCAGCACTGACTGAACTTCAGGGCGGTTTATGTAACTCTGCGCTCCGCGGTAGTCGCGGCATTTTCCGTCCGCGCTCCCCGCCCTTCCCCTCGCCGCGCCCGGCTACAGGACTCCCGCGACCCGCGGTCACCGCGCACCGCACACCGCACACCCGCTCGCGTCAACAGTAATAATGTGACAATCTAACAAAGTTACAGTGTTACAAAGTTGCAGCTCCGCTTTCCCGAAATGAACAGAGATAAACAGTAAGAAAAATACCAATAGATCTCTAGAAACTTTGAAGTTTTCCGAACCCGACTGAGCTCTACAGCTGAGATCTAATCCAGATGAACACTCCGGAATCCGGATCCGAGCGAGAAGTCCGTGATGTCTTGTTTTGGGTCGGACAGTTTTGGCAGACTTTCCTCTGAGATTGAGCAGGAAAAATGTCCAGCTGTCAATCACAGGTCACATGACCGAGCGGAGGCATCCAGGAATCACGTGATACGCCTCAGACAAATAGTTCAGTGTAATTATTCTATTCTGTTCTATTCTATTCTGTATGCTATTTATGATTATTATGTTATTTTGTTGCATTCTTTATGTGTTATGTTATTTTATGTTACATTGTTTGCTCAGTTTTAGTATGTTCCCATCCATGGTTCTGTTATGTTGCATATATAATTTTATGTGCTATGTTATTTTTGTTCTATTGTTTTGTATGCTATGTTATGTTGTATTGTTCGCTCAATTCTGGTATTTTATATATTGTTTGTTCAGGTCTAGTATGTTTCATTCTGTTATTTTGCATATTATGTTATGTTACATTAAATTGTTTGTTCACTTCTAGTAGGTTATGTTTGTTCCATTCTGTTATGTTGTGTGTTGTTATACGTTGCGTTATGTTGCGCTATGTTACGTTGCGCTATGTCATGTTACATTGCGTTATGTGAAGCTACGCTATGTTACGTTACATTAAATTGTTCAGTTCTGGTATGTTATGTTGGTTTTATTGTGTTATGTTATGTTGTTATGTTTCATTAAATTGTTTGTTCAGTTGTAGTATGTTTGTTCCATTCTGTTATTTTGTTATGTTATGTTGTTTATTCAGTTCTGATATGTTGTTTGTTCCATTGTGTTATGTTGCGTATGTTATGTTATTTTATGTGTTGTGTTTAGTTGAGTAAATTTGTTATATATGTTGTATGTTTGTTATATTATGTTGTTACTTAAATGTTCCTAGTTCTGATTGATTTTCACACATTGATATTGTGTGCCTACAGTTCTGCTCATTCAGCAGGATGAGTTTAAATCCTCATTATACATTCACAAAAATAATTGTGGGTGAAAGATTTTGCTCTGTCACCATTTAGCAGTTGTTCATAACATTAGACCTGTTGAAGTTAAATCTATAAAAAGCAAACAGAGTAATACTATGGTACTTTTTGTTTAGGTGAAATCTTGACGTACCTCCCGACCGGGCATCTCTCTTTCTCTGCTGTATGCTGATCCGTAAAATCACCTTTGCCAAAAAATGTAGGTGATGAGTATACAGCTATCCCAGAATTCCCTGCCACCAGCACCTCGTACCCTGGAACAGACCTGGAGCGTGCAGGAGGAGAGGAGGAGAGCTGCACACGATGGATTCCTTCAAAAACGTCCATCACAGAAAGTCTAGCACCTCTTAAAAACACACACTCGCCGTGAGTGCACTCACTTCAGCTGCATTTCTCACAGCCAGCCTGTTAAATACAGAGAGATTAGGTTCACATTCAGAGATTAAGACTGTAGTTTTTTTTCATGCATCACTGCTAAAGTTTCCATTCAGTTTATCAAAGTGTAACTAAAGCATTGCACCATAACCTAATGTTTGCAAAAATGTAGTTAAATATCTACCTAACATGCTCTCAAAGAGACAAAACTGGAAAGTATTTAAATATGAAAATGGATAAATACTCAGACTACAACTACAACATTTATCCTTTTTATACATAAAAGTATAAAATAATTATATATGCTGTAAACTGGAAATAAAAGTTATGACATTAATGATATGATAAAATGTTCAAAAAAATGTTGTAGTTGCTTTTGATATAGAAAGGGTGAAGTGTAAGTGTCATTTTTAAATGCGCCATATAATAGGATGTATCAAAAGTCTCCGAGTCCTTCCCATGTCAAATACAATGACAGAACACAACAGAACAATCAGGCTTACCCCAGTGACCTAATGCGGCTTTTTCCCCACAGACTCTTCATGCAAAAGCACTTTCAAAAACCCTACTCTCGTTAAATACACTCTCAGATGCTATTTGCATGTTTTGAGTATCTAAACAGTTGCAGGTCTTCACACTGGATGACAAGTTGCACTGTCGCTCCAACCCTGAACGGAGTTCCAGCACTTGTGGTCAGGCATAGGTTAATGAAATTGGGGCCACACGCAGAGGTGCATTTCCTCCACTAGAGGGCCCTACATAGTGCACTTAACACCCTGTTGAGGGCCTCTGTGGTCAGAAAGTGTTTATTGGAGCCTAAACTCCACATGAAAGATTAAGAAATGTTGATTTCCTGTGCATCAACATAATATTTACATGACATAACTGCAATTAATACATGACTCTTTTAATGGAGAATGTGAGTGTTTGTGCATGTGTGAGTTTTAAAAGATTCGCTCAGATTAACTCAGGCCTACAGACAAGGAATGGAAAGCAGTTGCATTTGATATGATGGACTTACAGTCTGATGTTTTCTGTTTCTCTTTTAATACTTCTCACATTTGCTTCATTTGACCCATGCATTTGAATATAACTGGCTTGTTGCAATTAGTTTAGATGCTGATGCATGCTTACTAACATCTGATTCAGCCAGTGCTGAGCATGCATGCATGTGTTTCCTGGTGTAGATGTCCATGCTTATCAAGAGAGCGAGCGGAAAAGACAAACTGAAAACACTAAACTGTACTTGGAGCCTATGAAAACACGGCAGGACAAGAACTCAAGACTGGTAGTAGGTCACGAACGAAGAGTAGCGTGTTCACACCACAACGGTCAGACACAAGACTACACACGAGGGGAACTTAAAAGGAGGGAGAATTAAGGAATAAACAAGCCACAGGTGTGACGGCAGCTAAAGTAGTTAATAAGATAACGATGGGGAGGGAAACCACGAAGACAATGAGCACATGGCGAACTGTCAAAACAGACAAAAAACAACAACAACCTGCTGATCAGACCGAAGTCATGACAATATGTTATTAAATTGTACATAGGCTATATATCAGATTATTTTATTTACAAGTTTCATGTTTGTGTTTATCCCGTTTTTTCCCCCGTTGCATCTGAAAATTACTTTCAGAAACATTTTTTTTTTCAAAGCAGCCCCCCTCCCCAAAAAAGTGCGGCCCCCCCAAAATTTGTGCCTGCCCCCTCACTTTGTGCGCTCTGGCGCCGACTCTGTCTCTAATCATAGTGAAAGGTCAGTAGAGACTGTGATTGACAGGCTGTGAGTGGTCTTCCTGTCCAGCGATGACGGTGACATACTCACGGCGGGTGGCAGATGCGCGCCTGGGCACCTTTTATCGCCTGCTTCTGCGATGGAAAGGAAGCATCTACAAATTGTTATATCGAGATCTGCTGATCTTCACTGTGATGTATGGCACCATCAGCATCACATACAGGTGAACACTGATTCTTCACTTTCTTTACTTGAGCCAAGCTTATAGTGATGGTACAATGGTAAAGTAATGGTGTTAGATAGATATACCATGGTGTTTTGATATGTATCATGGTATTAAAAGACAAAAGTGCCATGTTTTTAAGACATATATCATGGTAGCATTATCAAGTACATGGTATGTTCAAGAATACTGTGGTACTAATATTTACAATAGTAGTAGTATAGTATTTCTGGAAGTATGTTGGCGTAACATGTATATGAATTTCAGTAGCGCTGGTATATTTCAAAGTACCATGATTGATATCTTATTTGGATTTATGGCATTACATATGGCATTGCCTACCATGCTACATGTCCAAAAACATGGGATTACCTTTGTACCATGTCTAAAAACACGATAATACCATGGCACTTTGATATACTATGATGCTAATAAATTATATACCAAATCCACATACCATGGTATTTTCATATTTTGAATTTACTGCAAAGATGCAGCATGGTACTGCCATGGTACATTCCTAAAAACATGCTACTACCATAGTACATGTTCAAAATGTTTCAGAGTACCATAATATTACCATCACTTTACCATGGTATTTTTTTTTTGTAAGGACATGTACTTACTAAAGTACTACCATAAGGGTTTGGGACATGGTACCATGACATTACCATGTTTATTTTTTAACATTTACCATATTTAGTAGCACAGTATTGTTGAAAGTATATTGGAGTAACATGTAAATACATTTCAGTACCAGTGGTACCATGGTACTTTTTTAGGTTTGAAAGGTATATGGTACTCCAAAAGCTATTTCAAAGATTACCATGGTAAATAAAAACATATTAATACTGTGGTATTTTAATATGTACCAGGATACTACAGTAAATGATTACCATATTTATATACCATGGCATTACCTGTCATGGTACATGTCCAAAAAACGTGGTATTACCATTGTACCATGTCCAAAAAGCATGATAAAACCACGGTATTTTGATATACTATTGTACTAGATGATTAACAGATCCATATACCATGATATTTCCAATTTACTGCAAAGAATTTATTGGTTTACCATAAACATTTACCATAGTAGTAGCATAGTATTTCTGGAAGTATATTGGATTATCATATAACTACAGTCATTTCAGTACCAATGGTATATTTCAAAGTACCATGTGATACCATAATTATACCATGGTACTGCCCCACTACTTTTTTGTAAGGGTACATTTATATCGTACTCCAAAAGATATTTCAAAGAACAACATGGTCCTTTAATATGTACCAGGATACTAAATGATTACCATATTCATGTACAATGGCATTACCTACTATGGTACATGTCCAAAAAACATGGTACTTTGATATACTATGGTACTCAAGCATGTATGTTTGATTTTGAGTATCATGTTTGATCAAAATTATTGCTGGGGACAATTTAGTAGTCACTGGATATCGACAGGGACATGTCCCGAGCATCCCTAATAAATTCTTCGCCCTTGATGGTACTAACTGATTACCAAATCCATATTGTCAAGTTACTGCAAAGAATGGTAAAACTTTATTTTAAGGTGTCCTTGTTACAGTGTAATTATACATTTAAGTACTGAGTAACATTAATTAACTACATGTACTTACTATATGATTAGGGTTAGGATTAGGGTTTGGCTTAGTGTTATTCACATGTAATTAGGCATAATTTATTATTATTATAATAAAGCAATAAGCCCCAAGAAGCCGTGGTTTACAGTGAATTTATAACAGCAAAGGGGCATTGTTAGGCACGACACGAAGCGGAGTGCCTAAAACCCTCTTAGCTGTTATAAATTCACCGTAAACCATGGCTTCACGGGGATTATTGCTTTTATAAAATGGTTATTCCATATACGTAGTAAGGTTTCACAAAATAAAACAGAGCAAATAAAGTGTAATGATATTAATAAAAACATTATTCTTCCGCCAAACAATGTAGTTCCTCAGAACGGTTGTGGTTCCAACAAAGTGGTTGCAGAGCAACACACAAAGTAAACAAAGGTGTATGTTTGTAGAGTAATTTACAAAAGCTTCGAACTTGGCTCAACCAATCAGAATCAAGGACCGGAACTATC
>NW_015557059.1:0-3461 GCF_001515605.1 Sinocyclocheilus anshuiensis | reverse complement strand
CATAATTAATTGTTATTATAATAGTAAGTACATGTAACATGTGTAACAAGGACACCTTAAAATAAAGTGTTACCCAAAGAATTGAATGGGTGGTACATCTCTAAATTCATAATTTTACTGTTGTAACATCAGAAAAAAGCATTGTAAGGGTGTTTTAAATTATTGTTCAAATTTTCTTTCAGTCTACAGTGACAAAGAGTTTTACTTTTAATAGTTTTATTTAATAAATCACCAGTTATTGAAATATGCACTCTTTGATTGACAGGTGTATACTGACTGAAGAGCAGCGCAGGATGTTCGAGAAGCTCTCCGTGTACTGCGATCGTACGTGCAACTGATTCCCGTGTCATTCATACTGGGTAAACCTGATTTACAGTAGTGCTTTTTTTGGGATTAAAACAATCAATTCTCAACTTCTCTCTCTTCCTGCAGGTTTCTACGTGACTCTTGTGGTGACTCGTTGGTGGGGTCAGTTCGAGAGCATCCCGTGGCCGGATCGCCTGTCAGCGCTGGTTAGCGGACACGTCCGGGGCGCAGATGAAGGGGCCAGACTCGTCCGCAGGAGTCTAATGTGTTACGCCAACCTGTCAGGCATCCTGATCTACCGCTTGGTCAGCACCGCCGTCTACAAGAGGTTCCCGACCATGAGCCACCTGGTTCAAGCAGGTAAACTGGGATTCAGGCCAAGAAATGTGGCCTAGAACAGCGATTAAAGCCATGTTTTGTGCCGGTACCCTTCAGTATCTGGGATTTAACCTCAAAGGGGAAACAGGAAGGAATTACGGCCAGATCCCTAAGAGCTTTGGCTGTATATAGCTCACACAAACGTAAATTCTGTCATAATTTACTCAACCTCAAGTCAAGTCACTTTTATTTATACAGTGCTGGACTGTTTTATTCTATACAGTAAAAGTGAATGGGGCTGCAAAAATGACAAAAACCCTGTAAAAGTGCTTTGTACTTTTGTAGGGGGGCATTGTAATTGTACCAAATCCTTGTTAATGTACTACATAAAGTCTGTAAGATTGTACCTTTTACATCCTAGTCTAGTTTTAATATTAGAAACAGTAGGCTACTAATAGTATTAGTTATGTATTTTTTAAGCTATGCCTCTGGATAATTAATTTTTAGAATAGAGATCACCGTTCTCCCACGATTCTGAAAACAAAACATTAGATAACCAAACAAAATAATTTGTAGGATAATTTACTTGAGTTTCTGAAAAAATGCTTATTTAATGTTATAAATTAGTCTATTTGAAAATATTTATTAATTTAAATGAATTCATTATGTAAAAAATCATTTGAAATGAATATATAACTTGTTTCGTCCGGAGTTTTTGAACGTAGGCCTATCTCTTGAATGAATGATTCAGACATCAAATACATTTTAACAGTCACTGGTCACCACCTACTGGCATAATGTAACATATACAATCTTTCTGGATCAGCGGCTGCACGAAAGCAGGTTTAAATATTCGGATGTGATTGTGATTTCAAAGGCTTAATAGACATAGCGGAATCATCGTCATTTACACTGAACAAAATTATAAACGCAACACTTTTGTTTTTGCCCCCATTTTTCATGAGCTGAACTCAAAGATCTAAGACTTTTTCTATGTACACAAAAGGCCTATTTCTCTCAAATATTGTTCACAAATCTGTCTAAATCTGTGTTAGTGAGCACTTCTCCTTTGCCGAGATAATCCATCCACCTCACAGGTGTGGCATATCAAGATGCTGATTAGACAGCATGATTATTGCACAGGTGTGCCTTAGGCTGGCCACAATAAAAGGCCACTCTAACAGATTTAGACAGATTTGTGAACAATATTTGAGAGAAATAGGTCTTTTGTGTACATAGAAAAAGTCTTAGATCTTTGAGTTCAGCTCATGAAAAATGGGGGCAAAAACAAAAGCGTTGCGTTTATAATTTTGTTCAGTGTAGAAATAAGATTGTGTTTATTTGAATCGAGATCACGATCTTTTAATGATTAATCGTGCATACAAATGAGCCTGTTGCCTATGTATTTTTGTATGTCATATTTGTACCAGACCTCAAAGGTAACCTGGGCCCCCCCCCCGTGATTTTTGGAGCTTGACAGCCCCTGATCACTGTATGATTTCATGCAAAAGAGCAAAGTCAACATTCTTCAATTTGGGAGAAAGTCATATGGGTTGAAAACTCTCCTGTACTGTAGGTCTGATGACGGCTGAGGAACTGAGGCAGTTAGAGGAACTGCCCTCCCCTCATAATAAGTTCTGGGTTCCCTGCATGTGGTTTGTCAGTCTGGCCATGAGAGCTCGATCTGAAGGACGCATCAATAATCACGTCGCAATGACCGCCATCCTCAACGTATGTCTGTCTGTGTATATATAGACTCATCACTCCTGTGATTCTGATTGTATATGTGTCATAAATATCACTTTTTTTTACGAAAATATTTCGTATTGAATAAAAATGTTTGGTTAATATCCAATTTTATTTTACTGTTTTAATGTTTGCCATTTATGATGATGGTATTTATCATAGAATACCATTTGTAATATATTCAAGAAAACTCATATATGCAGTGCTGGGTAGTAACTGATTACATGTAATCTGGATCAGATTCCAAAAATTGAGTACTCGTAACTGGATAATACAGTATTACAATGCTCAGCAGTATTACAGCAATGGTAGTGTTAAAACAAGTTAAGGTAATCTAAAAAATCTGTCAGAATACATTACCTAAAATGAGTAAAATTATGACGTATGCACTAACTACAATTTTCATCATGTAATCTGTAATCAGTAATGGACTACAATTTGTAAGTAATCTACCCAGCACCATATATCTGTTTATATTATTATTGTTGTGAACTAACGGCTCTGAACGATTCACTGAGTGGAGTCTGATTCAAACCGCTAACGTACGAGTTTGTTTAATGAATCTTTTGACTGAACCGTTTCATACGAATCGTTTTTCGTGAATGGCTTTCGCTGCATTCAGTAAACATAGCGCGAAATGTAACGAGATTATGTATGATAAAACGCACCTCATGATGATTAATGCGTATGAACCTATAAAATATACATAACTCTTAACAGTTTTCGATTTATTTTAATACTGACATGACTGAATAATAACTCGCTATTCAGTGAAGGAGTCGTGAATTCATTAAAAGTCCAGACCCGTCTGATTTGAAACAGCTAAATTACGAGCAAATTCAAGGCTGTTTCATGTAACCTTTTGCCTGAACCGTTTCATTTTGATATGGACATAACAGAAAAATAACTCGTGGTCCAGTGAGGGAGTCAGTAACGGGTTTGAACGATTCACTGACTGAATTGAGTTTGATTCAAACCGCTAATTTACGAGCGAGTTGAATCTTTTTGACTGAACCATTTCATATGGACATAACAGAAAATTAACGCCTGGGGCCAGTTGTTCAAAAGTAATCTGATCGGATTTTGGCCAT
>NW_015557058.1:214249-214699 GCF_001515605.1 Sinocyclocheilus anshuiensis | reverse complement strand
GTGAAAGAAAGAAAGAGATAGATAGATAGAAAGAAAGAGATAGATCGATAGATAGATAGATAGAAAGACATAGATAGACAGACAGATAGTTAGATAGATAGATAGATAGAGTGAAAGAAGGAGATAGATAGATAGAATGAAAGAGATAGATAGATATATATAGATAGATAGAAAGAAAGAAAAAAGAAAGAGATAGATAGATAGATAGAAAGAGATAGATAGACAGACAGACAGACAGATAGACAGATAGAAAGAAAGAAATAGATGGATAGAAAGAGATAGATAGATATAAAGATGACAGACAGACAGACAGACAGACAGATAGATAGATATATAGATATATAGGCAGATAGACAGATAGATAGATAGATAAATAGACAAACAGACAGATAGATAGATAGATAGACAGACAGATAGATAGACAGACAAACAGACAGATAGATAGACAGA
>NW_015557058.1:213981-214229 GCF_001515605.1 Sinocyclocheilus anshuiensis | reverse complement strand
TAGATAGATAGATATAAAGAGATAGACAGACAGACAGACAGATAGATAGATAGACAGATAGATAGATAGAAAGAAAGAAAGAGAGATAGATAGAAAGAGATAGATAGACAGACCGACAGACAGATAGATAGAGTGAAAGAAATAAAGAAAGAGATAGATAGATAGAATGAAAGAGATAGATAGATAGAGTGAAAGAAAGAAAGAGATAGATAGATAGATAGATAGATAGATAGATAGACAGACAGACA
>NW_015557058.1:207542-213822 GCF_001515605.1 Sinocyclocheilus anshuiensis | reverse complement strand
AGACAGACAGACAGACAGACAGACAGACAGATAGATAGATAGATAGATAGATAGATAGATAGATAGATAGATAGATATAGATAGATAGATAGCATTGCAGGTTGTGAAGCGTTTATGATCTGAGGTATAAAATGTTTTTCCAGACCGCAGCTACTTTTCATTTTGATGGTTTTCGGTTAGACTGAGGTATTCGCCTTTCATAATACATCAGTTTATATTTTTTGGGTGATAAAAACATAAAAAATACAGGAAGTTTTGCATAACTTTTCTGACACCCTGCTTGACTACAACTTGCTTTCAATCTCCACCACAAGTCTATGGGCTGCACTGTTTGTGTAAAACTGAATTAAGCAACTCACTCTGCTATCACAATACATTTGGATATAATTCTCCGGTGTGCAGCAACAGCTCAACAGCAACGGCTCAACAGCTGCCACAGATAACACCCAGAAAGATAGTGACAGACCTGAGTTTTAGATCACCACATTTGGCACTTTTGATTTCTGCATGGCTTTTACAACAACAAGTGATGTTTAGTGCATGACGTCTGTTCCCAAGTTCACAAAGCAGAGAAACTAGTGTAGTTAATCACCCTTTGTCTTCATTTTTAACGGTTTATCACCATTTTATTATTTCATGCCAAACAAACTCCTTTGTAGTGACTTAAGCGTCCAAATATCTTTCTAGGTCCACTTTTACAGTATATTAAACATGCAAATATACAAGTCTGACATCACGTGAGCCTTATTTCACAACACATGTCTGACTGGGGAAGCACACCTGTCAAGACTTTTGGGACTTGAAAAAACTGATGAGCAAGGTACAGTGGCGCAATGAAAAAAAGTTATTAAAACACTTTTTATTCAACATCACATTTTTATATTTCTTTTTATTACGTCATTATCTAAATCAGAAGACAATTTTTGATTCATTTTTCATATACAAGTTCTCAGAATGAGACTGACACTCAAGACACTGAATCACTGACCAGCGTGATTGTGTGTGTGTGTGTGTGTGTCCTCAATACACTCACTCAGATAGGCCTGAACCCTGTCACCAATGGCAAAAAAATAAATAAAAATAAATAAAGTTTTTCTTATAGTTGATCTCTTATAACCCATAACAGGGTGAATTTCACATAAAAACTCCTGGTAATATGTCACCTCAATCAAGCTAAATAAAATATCACATTACACAAAGGAGAATGACCTTTATTTTTAGGCCATTAATATTATTTGCATTCACACTTAATGACAGTTAAGCACATTCCCCTTCCACATTTCCCAAAGATTAAACAAAACAAATACTATGATAACATACAAAACATCACACTTTAACTTAACTGATGAATTTACATTACCGCAATATACATTTTGAAGGAAATGTAATATAATCAAGTGTCATAAAAATATCATAATGCAAAACTCTCAATGAGAAAAGCAGCATTATTTCTTCTGAGTGGGGAGAAAACAACCCAGACATGTTCTTTAACCAGATGAATGCCTCAGAATAAAGAAAGCATGTTAAAAACCCCTAATTCCACACTCAAGAAACATCAAAAATCACACAGAAACACGCATCAATCGTTCAAATCATTATTTTATTTTAGTTTGTGAGTAACATGATGGATTTTCCCCAAACCGTCCCAGCAAGACCAGAATCATCACCCAGACTCATGATCTGTTTCACAACTTCTATGATGCCAGTAAATCACTCAATCCAACGCTTCCATCCATCCACACTATTAATTACCTACATTTGTGAAATGATGGTAATCCAAAAGACAAAGAAAAGACAAAAAGCCCAAAACACAGGTGTACAGACAGGCCATTTACAGTTGGAGATGATGCCCATCAGAGAAAGCAAAATGAGATATTAAGAGCAGAGCAGCAGATTTCGGCCTATATGTGGAATTTCGTTTTTCTCAGTTACCTTTGAAAGTGCCAACTCTTCGTTAGTCTTGGGGTAGAGCTCACGTTATGGCATCTCGCCAGACTGCTTCGATGGAATAGTGATGAGAGTGTAATCTGAGAGTATAAACAAGTAACTTCAAGAATACTAGTGAAAATACACTAGTTTACTTTAGATCAGGGTAAGCCCCTAATAGTGCCTTTTTCATATCTTTGGGGTCAAATATTTAGGGGCGGAGTCAGTGTGAAACTGATGAGGAAATAACTTTATAACTTTGTTTTTTTTCTTCATGTTTTCTCTTTGAGTGACACTTTCTAGAAAACAGTTTTCAATGGTGAAGTCCATGTCACATTTCACCTTTCTCCAGAAATGCAAAACAAAATACATTTTACATAAAAATGAAGCCTATTTATGCACATTCTTGTTAGCGTAACATGGGAAATTTTTAATTTCTGAAGTATTTATACATAAAGGTATTTTTTGTACTGTTTTGCACAATTTCTTATTTTGTTTTCCTTTTCCATCAGGCTGAAATGCGACATGAGATTCACCCTCAAACATACGAAATTGGAAATATCTTGCATTAAACAGTCACTTAGTCCTCGTTCTTTCGTGGTGTGAACATAATTGGTTCAATGAAATGGAAGCTGCTACTGCTGCTAATATTGGCTGGACAGGATATGACATCACAGTGAGAAAAGATAAAAAGGTTCCACAGTTACCATCATACAAAAAACACAATGAGGGCAAGAAAGTAAAAACCGTCAATCGTCCCGTTATTGGGCTGAACAGGTTAGAATCTACATCAGTTCAAGAGCAGAAAACACATTTGTACAACAATCCATGATTTAGTAAAAAGTCCATTTGAATAGCAAAATCAAAACATATTAGACAAAACTCACAGTACATTCACAGAAAAAAATATTAGCGAAGCTTGAGTCCTACAAGTAAGGCAGTACACTAGAACCTATGAATCTACCTGGCATTCTCCCTGGACACCTTACTGAGCGCGTGCACCACGTCTGGCTGCGTTAAGGTCACGGTCTGGCCTTTTACTGGATGCCACGACAAAATGATGAACCTCATGGAATAGAAAATAATGAAAACATCTCATTTATACGTTAAAACCTAGTGTATATCCAGTTGGCCGGTTTTATAGTTTATAATGAATATATCCAATCAATCGCCTATGGCTTCTTGAGTAATTCTAGAACAAAGGAATAAAGCTGTTGGCCTGTAAACCTTACAATACCAAGTGTGCCATAGTGTGGTCATGTGTTAGGCTTCAGGAACACTGTCTGGAAGTGTGTGTGTGTGTGACAGCTGAAAGTAGGAACGGGATCTTTACACGATCGTCGGATGCACAGTTCAGGAATGGTAACAAAGAGAGTGTTTCATTTTTAGTTACGGAGTAAGTTTCTATGCTATTTGAGCGTCATCATCACTGTAGTAACCATCGACATCCTCAAGGCCGCTTGAGGAGGCGCTCGTTTGGCTGCTGGTCGAGTGGCAGACCGCACTGTTTCGCTCTGACCGTCATCACGGCGGCAGGGATGGAGAAGAACGGGGAAGTAGGGGACGTGGGAGTGAGGGGAGGAAAGATGGAGCAGGACTGCGAGCGGGAGGAGAGGGATGTTGGGATATATAGATTCAGGAAGTCCATTAGTCCTTTCTCGGTTTCCTGTTTCTGGGAGACCTTCTCAGAATGTCGTCCTCTGATTTCTACACAAGAGAAAATTGTGAACAATTTGTGAACAGTGAACAAATGTTTTTTTTTTTTTTTTTAATATTTGGAAACAATTTGCAATGCATTTCTCAATCAATCACCTGTAAAGCCCTACTTGGATGGTATTTATTTCTTATCATGGGGTTAGTCTACAAAAATCTAATTTGCAAGGCAAATTTCAAACAGTGATAAAATCTTGTGCATTCAGATGATGTTTTATTCACCGTGGAGGAGTGAGTTTTATAATCCTATACAAACCTTGGACATGCACTTCTCACGTGGTCAGTCACATGTTCAACATTTATTTAAATGTCTTATTTAATAACAGGAAATCTGATACACTATGGTTTAAATGGTTTTCGGTCTGGCATTTGAAATTTCCAAGTAATGCATGTCAATTTTTTAAATGTGGAAATCATCAGAAATAAGTTAACACACCCTAACACAACCTTATTTACATAAGGCAAACATTTGACCAGAATACTTGGTTGACAATGTGTGTGACCATGTGTGCAATAAAGCAATAAGAAGCCGTGGTTTACAGTGAATTTATAACAGCTAAGGGGCGTTGTTAGGCATGACACGAGGCGGAGTGCCTAAAACCCCCTTGGCTGTTATAAATTCACTGTAAACCACGGCTTCACGGGGCTTATTGCTTTTATAAAACGGTTATTCCATATATGTAGTAAAGAAAGGGCCTGATCTTCCTAATGTTGTATAAAGCAAATCTGCAGGACCGGGTAGTTTTAGCAATGTGGTCTGAGAAATTCAGCTTATCATCAATCACATCTTTTTGAAGGAGTTATGGTTGATGAGCCTAACTGGATGGTGAAATTTTGACAAAGTGATGGGTTTGTTGAGACCACAAGCAGTTCTGTCTTAGCCAGGTTAGACATGCTGAGATGCGAGCAGCTATCGTCGGATCATCAGGAATGAAAGGTAGAAGGGAAACCGGTCTGTAGTTCTCTAAAAGAGTTGGGTTAAGAGTGGGTTTCTTAAGAAGTGGGGTTATATGAGCCTGTTTAAATGTTGAGGGAAAACACCAGTGTGAAGGGATGTGTTAACGATGTGAGTGAGTGCAGGTACAATGGCAGGAGAAATGGCTTGAAGGAGATGAGATGGAATAGGATCAAGCGGACAAGTAGTAGGATGATTGGAAAGGATTGTATTGCTTGCTGCCATAATAACGGCCAATTTAAATGGCCTGTTTAAATGATTTTGTTCCATTTTCATCTTAACAGCTCCCAGTCACCGTAGTGGAACAGTCACTTCAGATCATTCTTGTAAACAGATTCCAGCATCTCAGTAATAAAAGTGTCCATGTTTAAAATGCAACACAACAGTTACTGTACAGTTCTTGGCATTGGTCAAAAAAGGCTTGCAAACAACTTTTAGATTGATCAGATCTTGTAATCTCATAAACGTGGATTTGGACAGCAATTAATTTACCACACAACCTCTTGTTTGCAAAAAAAGAAAAAAAAAAAAAACAGTAGGTAATTTGTCTGAACATTTTTACATGGGCAATGGGAGAAAAAGAAAAAAAAGACTAGCCACTGTATAAATGTTTACAACTTATTCTCCCTATGAGAAACAATTATTGTTCGATCAGAAATTAGAGAGAAAATAAAGAAAACCTTGGAAAAACCGCATTATCCAAAACAAACAAAATCAGGATCTCTATTCAGATAACATCAATCTAGGAAAATTAAATGGCTTTAAACACACCTAACTCACCCTAGTTTACATGAACACATAAAATGCTGCTGAAGACTTTTATGTGATGACGACAAACTGATTTACTAAAATAAACCTGATCTTCCAAATCCACACCCAGGTGCCTACTAAAAGACTTCATTTTTTTTTTTTTAAGTAAAAAAAAATGTTCATGTTGCTACAGAATCTAAACAACATTTGCTTATAAAGTCTCAAAATGTAACATTTCCTATGTGTTTCTAGTAGCATAAGATGCACTACCTCATTGGATGTACTGTCGTCTTTGTTGTCGTTCTCTGCGGCCTCCTCTGCTTCTCCTGTGGAGTCCTCTTCTTCACTCTTCTTTGCTTCTGAGGGAACAACAACACAGAATTATAGAAAACGGCTCAACCATCATAAGGTCCAAACCCAAGTCCCTGAAAGAGAGGAGAGTGTAAACAGAACTAGAACTAAAAACTCTTCCAACCAAAGAACGCAACTTGTGTGACTGGTCGGATTTGACTAAGAAAGATTTAACAAAAGTTGTTTATCTTTCAGACCTGATTCCTCTTCCTTGGCTTCCTCTTCCTCTTCCTCTTCCTTGGCTTCCTCTTCCTCGGCTTCCTCTTCCTCGGCTTCCTCCTTCACATCTGGCTGTGGCGCGTCTGTCTTCTTGTACTCAGCAGCAGATGTGGACGCTGAGCTCTTCTGTAAGGCACAGGATGACATTTATTCTACAGATCCAGCCATACATTAAGGTCAGGCTTCTTTAAATGACACACACTTACCTTTCCGGTGCAGCAGAAGACAATGATGAGCACCAGAGGCAGAGCCACAGTCAAGACGTAGACGATCCAGAGCCAGGGTCTCTCTTCAGCAGCTGTTATCATCTGATTCACCAGACTGGGCTGTAAACACACACGCACACTGAATTTACTAACACACATG
>NW_015557058.1:191049-207235 GCF_001515605.1 Sinocyclocheilus anshuiensis | reverse complement strand
CCACACACACACACACACACACACACACACACACACACACACACACACACACACACACACACACACACACGTGCACTTAATTTACTAACACACATGAGTACAAGTGTCTAATACAGACAATCTATTGTGGGGTGTGCACACCAAAAGCGAATTTTATTATTTGTGCGAGTAGATTACATATAAAGTCAATAGCTATGTTTCCATCACCCTGTTTTTATGTGCATTTTGAAGTATCGGATAAGAAACGGGTGATGGAAACGGCAAATTTCGAATAAAAATCCCTTAATTCGCAAAAAAGTTTTTACGCTCGCTTGAGGTGGTTTTTGACTTGTGCGCGAAAGGGTTAATGCGAATAAAAGGAGATGGAAACGCATTTGCCGAGTAAATTCCTCCATGCTCAACAAAAAAGTAATGTGACTGCGCTATGGGACGGTGGACCAATCTCGTTCCTCAGCATCGGAAATGTTATGGTTATTTTGATTTTGAAATGTTCGAGCAAAGTCTGTCATCAACGTATTTCTGTATAGTTGCCTTGTCGTTACACAACCGCGTTCCCAAACAGCAGCATCCACCTCCGAAAGCAATGACCGCATTTATTTTGTTTCGTCTGCTCGCTCTGAGGCGCAAGTAATTTATTATATAGGCCTATGAAAAATATTATATTCAGGGGTTTCTCCTACTTTTCATAGTGATATATAGTCTAGCGCCAGTTCTACCAGGAAGTGACGATTTTGTTCTCTTTGACTCGTTGGATGGGAACGGTGCTTATTCGCAAATGTTTTATGTGATATTTCAATTTTGCGCATAAGTTAAATTCGCAACTTTGGATGGAAACCCGGCTAATGCAAAGTTCTGAACAGACGCGAATTCGGGCTGGGCGACACAAATGATGCGAATTGGGTGCGAACACCAAGCCAATCAGCGAAGAGCTCATTGACATGGACAGTTTGACATGTTGTTGATGTTGTTGTTGATGTGCATGAAGACACTTCTCATCGCGCAATGTATTTTATTCACACAAGTGATGTGAAAAACATCCTGCGAGTAATCTAGAGCGATTAGCACGATGCTAATAATTGCATCGCTTTTGTTGTGCACATACCATAAGAACTTAGCTTTTTTATTTTTTGCCACTATTAATAAAAGTAGAAATCAGGAAATCATATTACCCAAACGTTTCAGCTTCCATTTACAATATTTGAGATGCTTTATATGTGTGCACTGATCAATGTTTATATGCTAATAAAAGCCAAATTAAATCTTTCGTGAACGTGAACTAAAGTCTTATGGGTCTGGAATGAGATGAGGGTGAGTAAATGACGACACCATCATTGGGTGAACTATCCCTCCTTTAAGTTAACCATTGAGGGTTGCGCTGTAAACCCTTCAAACCAAGTACGCATCCTTTGGCCATGTGGTAAAGAGTTCAGCAGCAGTCACACTGAGGCACAGGCTTCTGTCCTGACTGACTGTCTTTGATTGTGGTCGGTTTAATCAACCATCATGACTTTGTCACAGCAATATCAAAGCATGAATCTATTTAGACAAAAACCCACAGGCTTCTGCTAGGTCCTTTAGCCAGGGACAGAGCTGGCCCTCGAGTTTAACATGCAAGGCATGCCTGGAATCCACCTTTGGGGCAAAAGGCATTTGCACAGTAGGAATTCTCATGAAAGCCCGCCAAAAAACAGCTAATCCCCGAGTGCACGGCGCTCAGCAGTGCCTCCCAGCACACCGACAGAACCAGAGACATTCCCCTGGGATCCAAAACCTGCCTCAGGGAGAGACCCCACACAAGAAAAACCAAACCGAGCCCTGCTATATATACGCGATATATCCTGTAGGGCTCTATGATTTCTGCAACGGGAAAAACAGATGGAATTGCGGAATGCAGTAATAAAAATGAACTTTTCTGCAAAACACAGAATGTTATGGAATTTGGCAAATGTTTAATGAATAAACCAAAAGTAGGGCTGTACAATTAACCAAATTGCATTACGGTCTAGTGTCTGTGAATATTAAAGCGCCAAAAGACTGCTTTTAAAATATGAATTCTGTGTGTCTCTGTGTGAAGAAGTGTCACAGTTTCATCAACTACACATTGAAGAAATCATGACAAAAAAAAAAAACTAATAAAATAGCGCCATATTCCTGTAATTTTTTTACACTTCACAATTAGGTTCCAATTGTTACCTATATTTAATGCATTAACTAACATTAACTAGCAATGAGCAATACATTTATTACAGTTTTTATTAATGTGTGTTAACATTAGTTAATAAAAATACAACTGTTCATTGTTAGTCCATGTTAGCTCAAGTATATTAAATAATATTAATAGATCCAAATTTAAATTTTAATAAAATATTAGTAAATATAGGAATCAATGTTCAACTAAGATTAATAAATGCTTTAGAACTAATTTTTAATTGATAGTTCATGTTAACTAATGTAGTTAACTAATGTTAACAAATGGTATTTTATTGTAAATTGTATTTTATTGTGAATTCAAAAAAGTTTGAATTCAAAAGTCATCATCAAAAAAAGTCATGAACCTTTAAAAATAAACCTAAGAAAAAAAAAGGAAAACGTAGAATTTGGAGAAAAACAACAGGGCCCTAAAAATGTCATTTTTGTTAAACATTTAATAAACCGTCGTTAAATTGTGTAAGTTCTCAATTAATTAGAGATGCTTTTACAGAAAACAGAATCCAGAAAAAATTGGGGGGAAAAAGATTTCATGGAGCACTGTGCATGTCAGTGAAAAGGTCACTTATAGCTCCAGACAGCCAGAAATTCATCATGCATGAACTCTGGGATTGGGCTCATATTGAGTTCTGGACAGATATTTGCTGCAGTGTAGCGATTCAGAGGTTAGACGTGGGCTGTGTGACGGGCACAGTGGTACGAGGAGCTGTGGCCTTGCTGTGTGTGTTTGCTAGGCAGATCCGTGTGTTCATGTGTACTGTGTGAATGTGTGTGGGTTGATGAGGAGACGGCTCCACGCCCTGTGGAAGAACGTGGCTGCTTCAACCGCCTGTGCTGTGTCATGTGAGAGAGTCTCAGGAGGAAGTGGAAACAGATTTTCAGAGCACTGCTGAGTACATCGCAACACACAACTAACACACATGGCATCCCTTACAACACGCGAGTCAGGAAAACAAGAAACACAGACAAAGGAAAAAATGAGGAAGAAAAATAATTCCACAATTATGACTTCTTACTATTGGCATAAAGTCATATAGAGGTCAACAGCAAATAAAAATCTAGGTTAAAATTTGTGCCAAGTTCTACATACTATAATTTGTTGGAAGTCACACCACAGAAAAAAAAAAGAAAAAAAACCTTGTGCCATAAACCTCACAAACCTTGGCAAATCCAGTGACAAATCCTTCCTCATAAGTGTTTAATGTATCAGCCTAGAAACTGCCTCCTGGTGTAATTACAAAAACCTGTGCACACTGTCTCCAGGAAACAAAGTTAGCCAATCAGACTGCAGCTTTTGATAAAGCTGATGATTTTTTGCATGCAAAATGCAGTGGATGAGGATGTGCCGTTTTTAGTTATCTATATGCTCTCATCTCACTGATGAGCGCCTGACTGAAGGAAAGATAGAGAAGATAAACAGAGATTTTTCACACCTCTGCGGCTCCCTCAGCTGCTTTCTTCAGACCCCAGCCATCAGCCGCCCATCGCTCGGCCACATTACGATCAGAGGTGATGAAGAAGTTGTCAAAGAAGATATCAGAGGACATGGACCAGAGCTCCAGACCGACGGCGCTGATTGGAGTCATACGGAACGGGTGCAGGTCCTCAAAGAAGTCTGGGTTAGGGATCTTCCTGGGCTTCCACACTCCCTGGCAAATAAACAAACAATTAAGACGTTTACATTTCCAGAAGAAAACACCCTTAAGTTCAGTACTCAGAGTTAGGGCTTTATTTAAATCAATACTCATAAAGCTCTAGGGCTGTCAAAATGGCCGAAAAACGAAATTCGAATTTTGAAAAGAAAAAGATTCAAATATTTTTTTCTATAGGTCTATCATAATGCGTGCGGTAGAGGGTTAAATATTATCAAAATCTGAATTATATTCGAATTTAAAACGCATAATTTCAGTTAGGGGGAAGAAAAGCTTTTGGCTTCTCTCCTGAGGCCACAAGAGGGTGCATCGAGCAAAATATTACTAATGCACGTTTATTCAAAGCATAAGATAACATGACTATCTGTGAAAAAAGTGCATAATGTTTAAAATAATGTTTATAAACCAATTATAATTAAGTTGCTTAAACAACTATAAACAAAACAGTATCATGTATCTATGCATAGTTTAATACAAAGGGCCAAAAGACAATCACACAGAGTACACTTTTCATTTAAAAACATGAGATGCAGTGGGATGGGGAAAAAAACCCCACCATAAAGTCTCGAGATATGTTTTTTTCAAAGTTGAACTTGCATGAATTTTACATGGCTTTCTAAACATGTGGCTCTTTTGTGCGAGATGCGAGTGCAACGGTGATAGATGTCCCTCCAGAAAATGCGTGAGATATGTGTTCTGTATGAACGGCTTGGTTTCAGTTTTGATGTAAACAAGAACTTCTCCGCATTGATGTTCTCTTTTTCTGCAATATTTTTAATGAACAACGCAGCAGTGGCTTCAACTGGATAGGCTAACAAAAACATTACAATGCAACAACACTTACATCGTTATCGCATCTCGTGCACCACTGATAAGGCTGCCTCCTTAACGCACACCTAAAATTCGAATGCAACGTTTTTGTTTTATTTTAAGTTTTATTTTAAATTAGACAAATATTCGAAATTCTATTTTTTTTTTGACAGCCCTATAAAGCTCACGGACTCCGAAACCACCTCTAATAATAGGGATGCACAATTTTGGGGGAAATTGATTTTCTTGATAAAAACTTAGGGCTTTTCTTGATATTTAAAAGTGATAAAATGCGATTTAAAAAATCCAGGTTTGCTGTGCTTGTCTGTAGGGCTGCACAATTTGCAAAATGTTTGTGATTATGTATCAATATGACTATAAAATAATAATATTATATAATATATTAGTATTATTACCTAATACAAATATAAAAATGATAAGATATATTACTATTGTAATATTGAACTATAAGAGAGCATTTAAGAAAAATAAAATAATAAATTTTTCATTATATAATATGTTAATAAACAGAATTAACTGCAACCCAAGCTGCTCTGAGACACTGCAGAGACCAGCGGATAATGAGCTGCTCGCATGTAAAGGCCCATTCACACCAAGAATAATAAATACAACGATAATTACATTAGCCTTTACACCAGAGGATGATAACATTTATTAATCATCATCACCACTTTAATGAGATAAAGTGCATTTTTAAATGATGTGCACTTATAATCTTAGTATAGTATTTTCCAGCAAAAACAGTAATAATAGATATAAATGGCTATTTTCTAACTTAATTTTAGCCCTCTGATTTGAACATTCTGTTGGAAGGGGCGTCTCTGCTGTGAGACTTCAAAGTAAACGCCCACTGTAATGATTGGCCAAAATCTTTGCATATGAAATGTGCACTACATGTGGAACTTTCTCAAACTTATTGCAACATGATTTCTCCATTGATTCTCCATTTCATGACCCCTTTAAATGCTTAAGCTTTTGGTTTTATTAATCAAACAAAATGCAAAAAAACAAAACAAAAAAACAAACAAACAAGATGCTAATTACCTGATAATTAGGGTTGTCAATCATTGGTGACTTCCACTTGCCCTTGTAGTTGGGGTTGTCGATCATTGGTCTCTCCCATGGGCCGCAGCCGGGGGCCGTTTCACAGACGGGATTGGGGATCTGAGGTGCTTCCCACTCGCCATCCATATCCTCATCCCTAAAAGAGACGAGCATAGATGTAGTGCAGTTATGAAAGAAAACCTCACACACGACGTGCTCCTCATATTTCTATTTCAGCTGCTCTCTTGGTTAAGGCTATAATTACAACAATTAAATCTAGATCATCACCCCAGGAGTCCTAATTTCTTCATTAAAATCAGCTCACTTCACCACTGTCCAACACATAATCACTCAGTCTTTTACATGATACAGAGCGATTGTGCGTTCATTACAATGCAGCTCATTTGTATTTATGTCTCTATATATTTATGAACAATCACACAGCCAAAGTTTTGCTATATAGTATATATCAGTTTACGTAAGTATCTGTATGGATCTGTACTTTTAATGTAATGGAGAAAGTCTTACCAGTCTTCTGGCTTGAGGGCATCGGGGTCACTGATGTACTCTGGCTCATCGTCCAACCAGCCGTCGGGTTTCACAGCATCTTCATCAGGAACCTTAGCGGGAGCGTCTTCGTCCCTAAATTACAAATACATCAAATCAGAAGGATATGGACAAAAAGTGATGCCTTTGATCCCCATTGTAACACACACAGATATTCACTGTCCAAATACCCACACTTGCGGTCTTGGCCACTTGAGAGCGCACGACAGGAAGTGAGTGTAATATAATTTGGTAGAAAAACAAAGCGTTGGACTTTTTATTGGTGCAAAGAGGAGTAGTGGTGATATTTATTTTGTACATTTGCTACTGCTTTTTATCACTTAATTAGAAGCACCACAAATTAAATTGCGTCGTGTTATAGGGACAAGTATTTAGAAGTTGATTTTAAAATGCAAAGTATTTAAAATAAAAATAAAGCTATGTAAACACTAAGTGTGTCCCATCAGGTAATGAAAAGTTATACACACACTTGTGGTCCTCATCCACACTTGGGCCAAATACAGGAAATACGTCATATAAGTAGTCAAGTGATCAAGTGTGGGTATTTGGACAAGGCAAAAGATTCTCTCCGCCTCACCAGTCCTCAGGTTTGACAGCATCTGGATCCTGGATCTTGGGTCTCTCATCCCAGTCCTCTGGTTTGTGGTCATCGGGGTCCTCGATCTCGGCCGGGGGGTTGATGGGGGGAGTCATATCATTCAAGAGACTGCCGCTGTTCACCACTGTCTGGTCGATCAGGATCTCAAAACTGTTATCCGGGTTCAGCACTGCAGGAAAACACATTGACACACATGAGAAAATCTGTCCAACTTTCATTTGTGATTTGTCTGTCCAGATTGATGCAAAAAACAGCAGACAGGCTAAACAAACATGTAAATTTACTCTCTGACAGTAGGTGGCGCTTTTGGAAGCAGGACGAGATGCGTGTTGTTACCCAGTGTGTAGAGGTGAGTCTTCTTGTCGGTGTAGTATGAGCGGAGGTCAGCGTCAGTCTTCTTAGCATGCTTCTCCTCAAACTCGCCGGTTTTTGGGTTGGGGATCTGAGGTGCTTCCCACTCGCCATCCATATCCTCATCCCTAAAAGAGACGAGCATAGATGTAGTGCAGTTATGAAAGAAAACCTCACACACGACGTGCTCCTCATATTTCTATTTCAGCTGCTCTCTTGGTTAAGGCTATAATTACAACAATTAAATCTAGATCATCACCCCAGGAGTCCTAATTTCTTCATTAAAATCAGCTCACTTCACCACTGTCCAACACATAATCACTCAGTCTTTTACATGATACAGAGCGATTGTGCGTTCATTACAATGCAGCTCATTTGTATTTATGTCTCTATATATTTATGAACAATCACACAGCCAAAGTTTTGCTATATAGTATATATCAGTTTACGTAAGTATCTGTATGGATCTGTACTTTTAATGTAATGGAGAAAGTCTTACCAGTCTTCTGGCTTGAGGGCATCGGGGTCACTGATGTACTCTGGCTCATCGTCCAACCAGCCGTCGGGTTTCACAGCATCTTCATCAGGAACCTTAGCGGGAGCGTCTTCGTCCCTAAATTACAAATACATCAAATCAGAAGGATATGGACAAAAAGTGATGCCTTTGATCCCCATTGTAACACACACAGATATTCACTGTCCAAATACCCACACTTGCGGTCTTGGCCACTTGAGAGCGCACGACAGGAAGTGAGTGTAATATAATTTGGTAGAAAAACAAAGCGTTGGACTTTTTATTGGTGCAAAGAGGAGTAGTGGTGATATTTATTTTGTACATTTGCTACTGCTTTTTATCACTTAATTAGAAGCACCACAAATTAAATTGCGTCGTGTTATAGGGACAAGTATTTAGAAGTTGATTTTAAAATGCAAAGTATTTAAAATAAAAATAAAGCTATGTAAACACTAAGTGTGTCCCATCAGGTAATGAAAAGTTATACACACACTTGTGGTCCTCATCCACACTTGGGCCAAATACAGGAAATACGTCATATAAGTAGTCAAGTGATCAAGTGTGGGTATTTGGACAAGGCAAAAGATTCTCTCCGCCTCACCAGTCCTCAGGTTTGACAGCATCTGGATCCTGGATCTTGGGTCTCTCATCCCAGTCCTCTGGTTTGTGGTCATCGGGGTCCTCGATCTCGGCCGGGGGGTTGATGGGGGGAGTCATATCATTCAAGAGACTGCCGCTGTTCACCACTGTCTGGTCGATCAGGATCTCAAAACTGTTATCCGGGTTCAGCACTGCAGGAAAACACATTGACACACATGAGAAAATCTGTCCAACTTTCATTTGTGATTTGTCTGTCCAGATTGATGCAAAAAACAGCAGACAGGCTAAACAAACATGTAAATTTACTCTCTGACAGTAGGTGGCGCTTTTGGAAGCAGGACGAGATGCGTGTTGTTACCCAGTGTGTAGAGGTGAGTCTTCTTGTCGGTGTAGTATGAGCGGAGGTCAGCGTCAGTCTTCTTAGCATGCTTCTCCTCAAACTCGCCGGTTTTTGGGTTCTTGTGTCTAAAGATGAAGTGCAGTTTGTAATCCTCACCACACTTATCAGGCCCATACATGATGGTGTACGGCGTCTTATCCACAAACTCCTCCTGTGAGGACAGACAGGGCAGAGGGAGGTGAGGACACATTCAATTCTTACACATTAAGTTTTGTGTCCAGCTCATATGCTATCAATAAACTATATAAATAAATACACAGCCATACAGGCATTGTATTGGTCACCCTGATTCTAGATATATCAGAACAGGTCAGCACTAATTAAATACAGGTGTAAAACGGTCCAAAATGTTTTGTGATTGGATCACTGAACCCATACATGGTGGTAGTCAGAAATGCATGTGACCACATCACATGTAAGGGTGTGCAATAATTATTTTTGCAAAAACAATTCAAAACACCCCTACAGAGAGCACACATTCATTACGTGAAGTCTAGACAAGTGCGCATTTAGAGTGTGTTCTTTCACTGCATGATTCAGTCTAATAAAATGCATTTAGAATAATCACAAAATTCAAGATATGAGGACAGAAAATTTCATATAGTTAATCAATATCACACAAACAGTGCTGTTTTTTTCCCTCCAAAAATTACCATGATTACAAATGTAATATTGATTTTTTACAAGAGTTCAAAAAACAAGTTAATTAATTAAGAGACTTACGTTTTAGACACCATACTGCCATATTGTTTTTGCTCTATTTCGACAATAAAAATAATTGCAAACACAGCCACAGCACGTTTTTCGTCTCTGAGGAACATGACGGTGTTTCGTTCCTGAATAAATCAGCCGTTTAAATGATTCGGTTCAATCGCAATGACTCACTTTTTAACAGTGACTTGCTGCCACCTACTGGCGGTTTTAATTTCACATTTAAAAAGTTTATTTTTATTATTTAGATAATTTCATATAACAGTATTCAACTTTTATGATAAATATATCAAAACATTATGCATTTGTAATTGCAGGTTAAAATGCATTCATGTTCTGCACTAAAAAGTAGTGGGCAAATACATCTAAATGTGTTTCCTCTGCATTGCAAAGATGAATTTTATTGATACCGATTTCATTTGCTTGGTAACAGCCCAGATGTTTTATTCTAATTCACTGATTAAATGTAAGATTTTTTTTTTTTAATTGGAGATAAATGTAGGAATTTGACAAAAGATAATGCACACTTTTAGAAAAATGGCTTTATAAAGGTAAAAATGCCCATAAAAGGTAAAAATCTATTTAAACTTATTAGAAAAGATTCATTTCTATCAGTGTGAACTGACCACCACACAGAATATGAAGAATATCAAAAACTTTAGGAGTCAGCTGTCCACGGTAGTCCTTAAGATACCAGCACAATAACACACTCAGCAAAAAATATCGTCTAATTATCGTTATCGATAAAATACCAGAAAATATTGAGTTATTATTTTTTGTCAATATCGCACACCCCTAATCACATGTCTAATGGATCCGTCCTAAATGTGCCCTGGACTGCAGAGTAACACTCATTTACTGTGATCATTCTGGGATGTGTAGTACAAATGCACACCAAAACTTCCCAGCATTGTACCACATCACATAGATTACATTTATAACTGGTAACACTTTACAATAAGAAACATGGCCAGAAGTCACATCTTCACATTTTAGCAAACTGACAGTCTAGGATAGTTTCCAAATTTAAAATTTTTCAGGGCAGGTATAGCAGAAACTTATCCTATCAACTGCACAATGAATATATAGACCATCTTACCAAGTCAAGATCAGGGGTTTGAGACAGCAGTTTAACATAAGCACCGCCACAGTCAATGCCAGTCTGGAAGTTCACCTCATACCTGAGGAAACATGGCACAGCATTAGTATTATTTTTATATTTCAAGGCATTTGACATTTGACATTGGTGCATTTGGATTATTTGAGTGCATGGTTTCATTATTGTCTTGAGTTGAGCTCTACATTAAACATGTTATTTTCAGGCAATGTCAATGTACTATAATACTTGAAAACACAAAGCAAATACGTCAAAGTAAGTACTTTGACATGAGATCGCTGGCAAATTCCAACTCACATTTCATAAAATTTTAACTACAATATTGTCTTTATACTCATTTCATCTGGACAGGCCAGGGTAAAATGCATACCAAGAGCAGACATGTATACTCACTGGACAATGAGAGGTTTGGTGTCAAAGGTGAAAGGTCGCAGTAGGAGAGCAGAGATGGCGTGATGCTTAGCTTTAGATTTCAACACCAGCCCTTTATCACCCGGGAGTTTAGTGTCCTTCATCTCCTCAACCTCCCATTTACCTACACACAAAACAACACACCACTACCTCAAGATCACCTCACACACGCTCAGTTCATGTGTTGTCTGCAAACTACTTTTATATTAAATGTCCTCAACTTTCGAGTTTTTGGGGTAATTCAAACAAAGTTCAAACTATTTAAATAAAAACATTTAAAAAGTCAGAAACAACACATACCATAGTCTGGAACATTGTTCTGTGATTTTAGGTCTTCTTAATTGTTTTTATGCTAAACAAATCATTCAGGTATCCACACCTTTTCTGACTACTCAAATGAATAATTAGACATAACAGACTTCAGACGAGCAGAAAATGAAATAGCATATGAAACTTACCATCATACTTTGCAATTTCCTCATCGATGCCATCTTTCTTGGCCTGGGATAAAACCCATCTAGACAGGAAACAAAAAAAAAACATTCAACAACATAGAAAAATACTTGACAAAGAAAGGCCCTTTTTGCTCATATTTATGACAAATATCTTCAAATGATACACACTACTGTTCAAAAGTTTGATTTCTGAATGATCATGTGACACTGAAGACTTAAGTAATGATGCTGAAAATTCAGCTTTGATCACAGGAATAAATGACATTTTAAAATATATTCAAACAAAAAATGTTTTTATTGTAATAAAATTTCACAATGCCACTGTTTTTACTGTATTTTTTTTAAGAGTATAAGAGACTCAAAAACACCTTTAAAAATTGAACAGACATCATTGTATTTGCGACAGACATTTTCAATATATGCTCTCTCTGTTTTGAGGATAACAGACATCTTACCCATGAAGTGTTTCTTTATCAAATGACTCGGCAAAGTAGTGCTCTCCCATCGGCTCTGGAGCTTTATATGTCACCTTCAATAAAGACGTTTGGGGAAGATGTTAACCTAGTTGCACCTGCATAATACTGTTTTATATTTAACAACATTTAGGCTTATGTTACAGGGAAGAAATAGAGTCATATGGGTTTGGAATGATATGAGAGAGAGTAAATCTGGACGGAATTTAATTTTTATGTGAACTGGCCCTTTAAGTGACATGATTAATCATTGGCAGATCAAATACCTCAAACAAACACAGACCACCACTGCTCTGGCTAAATCTCAATGATAACTTCCCAACAATCATCAAAGTCTCATTGTTCTCGAGAAATATAAGTCAAGGGTCACTGATGTGGAGGCTATTTTGAGCTGAATGTATGGCACTGAGGTGTTAATGAGCTGTTTTAGGTCACCACCAACCTCTGCCCCTGATCAACACACAAGTCACAATTCATCAGAATGAACAGAGAGCTACACGTTTAAGCAGGAAGATCCTGGAGTGCTGTCTAGGTAAACCACATTTCTCAGTCAGCCGCAGTCTGAGCAGGTAACGCTCTTACCGTGGGCACTGGCGGGGAAGTGGGGGCTTGCTGTTCCTCTTCCTCAACATCTTCCTCTTGCATGTCATCGATGGCATCTTCCACATCCATCTCCATGTCATCGGCCTCCTCCTGTGCCCTCACATGACCCATGAGGCCCAGACACAGACTCAGAGAGAGCAGCGCCACACATAACCGCATCTTCAGCTCCATAGTCTACAGACACAAGCAGGGATGAATTAGACATGGGTCAGGACTCAGGACAGTCCGCAAGTTGTCTAGCAACTCTGATTAGTTGGTTTATGATGTTGGCTGTGAGTTTTCTTAAAGGGATAGTTCACGCAAAAATGAAAACTCTGTCATCATTTACTCACACTCAACAGTTGAAGGTCCCGCTGACTTTCATAGTATGGGCATACACTGTGGAAGTCAATGGGACCAACATCTGTTTGGTTATCCACATTCTTCAAAGTATCCTTTGTGTTCAACAGAAGAAAGAAACTCACACGGATTTGGAACGACGGGAGGGTGAGTAAATGTTGACAGAATTTTCATTTTTGGGTAAATTATGCCTTTAAAACATGAAGGTTTCTTTAAGATCGATAGTTTTTGAGACAATATATCAACTAGTAGAAGTCTGAAAATGTGTAGTTTTACACATCCTCAAACAAACACAGTTTTCTGGAAAACCATCCAATATTTTCATCAAGACCTACTTAAACAGAAAACGTTCTCTCAGCTCTTCCAGTGTAACATCTAAGTATGATCATGCTGGTGTAACATCTACACTAGACAGTGTCACTACTATTACAGATTGAACAAATGAAACAGTTCATCGCATGTTTATCTGTGTGTGTTAGGGGTCAATGACTGGATGTTGTCCTTAAAGGCTGATTTATACTTCTGCGTCGGACCTACGCCGGCTATGCGTCAGTTTTCATTTATACTTCTACGTCGTTGTCCGCGTCGACGTGCAGTACACATGCAAACCGCTAGTCTGCAGTGTCCACGGGCATGTTTGCTGGTGTAACCCGCAATACCACGGCAAAAGCCGAAGAAGAAGCGGCTCATCGGAGAAGCATTATAGCCGTGAAGGCAGCAAATAAATATCAAACCATTAAATCATTATTTAAAACTACAAAAAGGAGACAACAACGGAACAGGAGATGATGGCATTCTTTCAATCTGCACAAGGACTTGTACCACGGCAGATCAACATTGTATGTTGCGGACAACTACTGATGTATAATGCTATGTAGTATAATAAATGATAAGACACTTGTTCTTTGCTTTGTTTTATTTTATATAAGAAGGTGTAACATTAAAATATATTTAAGTGCACATAAACACACAAAACTCAAGTACATACGGAGGGAGGGGTTCTAGCAGACCAATCACAGCGCTTGCGGTCCGCATAGAATTGACACGCGGTTAGATTTTTGGAGAACTGCATGTCAGGCTACGGCGTGCGTCTATGCGTAGGCTACGGCGTAGTTTCGACGCAGAAGTATAAATTGGGCTTAAGGCTCAGACAAACCAAACCGACATCAAAGAACTAGCAGCAATGAAAGGTAGGGCTGGGTTCTGACACAAATTTCACGATTCGATTCTCATTCACAAACTTGCAATTCGATTCGATTACCAATTCTATTCAATATCGATTATTTTGAATATATATCAGGTACAGAACATGCCACATTTTCTCAAGTAAAAAAAAAAATCTCTCAACTAATGCTGTAAAATATACATGAGAGTAAGTTGGTACTACATTACTATAATATTGAAGGTTAAAATTGACTGATTTGTTAAAATTACACAATGAATTTTTAAAATAAAGTTACAATTACATAATATTTCTACTTCAATTCATTTTTTTGAAATATAAACAATGGTGGCTGTCATAAAAACTTGATGGATTTATTCAAACATAAATTAAACATTGAAGAACAGTAAAATTTGTTATATGGTGCATATATTTAGCAAAATGCCCCTCTCTACAGTTTATTTTTTTATATGACTAATGAGTTTATGGTCACCAAAAACGTTTTTTACATTTACATTTAGTCATTTAGCAGACGCTTTTATCCAAAGCGACTTACAAATGAGGACAATAGAAGCAGTCAAAACTAACAAAAGAGCAACAATATATAAAAGAATTGATATCGTTCCGTAAAAATTAGAATCGATTAATATCGAAATATCGATATTTTTTACCCAGCCCTAATGAAAGGAAATGCACCATCGTCTCACATTGACTGTGTCTGGGCCACAAAGTTGAGCTTGAACAATACAAAGACCAACTGTGCCTGTATGAGAAGAAAACAACTCTCCATACCAGCAGGTGTCTAAGCTGATTTGCTGAGCTAAGCAGCAAATCAGAGTGATCAGTCCGACGGGCTTCGCCAACAATTCAACATAGTCAATTGCGTGAATAGAAACTTAATTAAAATATTAAAAAGTCGGTTACACTTTATTTTAGAGTATGTGTACTTACAGTGTTACCCATGAAAATACTGGTAATATAAAGTTTAGGGGTAGGTTCAGGGTTAGTACTTAGTTATTGTAATTGCTATAAAAAGTACACTGCTGTTCAAATGTTTGGGATAATGTTCAATAATGTGTAAAAAAAAAAAAAAAAAAAAAAAAAAAAAAAAAAAGTTTCATGCTCATGAAGGCTGCTTTTGTTTGATCAAAAATACAGAACAAAGCAGTAATATTGTAAAATATTACAATTTAAATAATTGTCCTCCATCTAAATATACTGTGATGCACTACTCCAGTCTTCAGTGTCACATGACCCTTCAGAAATCATTCTAATATGCTCAGGGCTCGCAAAATCGCTAGCCGACGTCCTGGGGCTATTGTGTTTTCCAGTCGAGCTACCAAAATGTATCACCACTCTGCCCAACGGACTATCTTAAATGCAGATCTCCCGCAGGTCCTTAACAACTAATAAAGTGAGTTGTATCAAACTTAAGGCCATAACAAGTTTTAAATATGTTAAATGGTATAAGAAATGTCTTAATTATAATTTCAAGAGGTCTCACAGTTGGGGATGGAAAGACAAGAGTTGCGATATGGCTGGATTAAACTTCAAAAGGCAATGATGTCATTGAATAAATATGAGCCCTGCATGTGTCAAGTCAAAAGGAGCTGCTTTGTGTACATCCGTTACCGGGGAAACCGCAATATTTCAGCGCTCCTAAAGCGCCACCTAGGGGCAAAGAATGAATTTGCATTTCCAATAAGCCTTTCATGCTGTTTATGGTCAGATCAATGCAAATATCAAAAGTTTTTACGCAGCAAACACAGAGTTGTAAATGAAAAAGAAGTTAATTTGCCTTCTAAAAATCTAAACAATTAAGACAGTAATAGTTATACGTTTTAAATTGACAATTTATATGCTTGCTTTATCCCTTTTCATAAAAATGGTCTAAAGGCTGAAATGCTGTTGTATAAGATTTTAGTTTTTGTGAAAACCTGTATATCATGTAATTTTATGGCTCAATACTGTATGTTACCACAGACATTGTCCAACCCCACTCATACTGTGTTCATTTTACTTGTGCAGCTCTTAAAATGGGTCATAAATCGCCTTAAATTTATTTTTAAAAATTCTTCAGATACCCTGTAAATAGTGAAATAAAATTCCTTCCTTCATATTTGTTGATATTTGTGTATTGAAAATATTTT
>NW_015557058.1:184046-190115 GCF_001515605.1 Sinocyclocheilus anshuiensis | reverse complement strand
AAGGCTGAAATGCTGTTGTATAAGATTTTAGTTTTTGTGAAAACCTGTATATCATGTAATTTTATGGCTCAATACTGTATGTTACCACAGACATTGTCCAACCCCACTCATACTGTGTTCATTTTACTTGTGCAGCTCTTAAAATGGGTCATAAATCGCCTTAAATTTATTTTTAAAAATTCTTCAGATACCCTGTAAATAGTGAAATAAAATTCCTTCCTTCATATTTGTTGATATTTGTGTATTGAAAATATTTTTGATTGACATTTAAACTCCTATCTGATTTTCTATATAAAAAAAAAAAACATTTTTTTTTTGGGCTAGTTAAATTAATTTTCGGGCTACCAAAATCTGAAGAGTACCTGCCCGAAGGGCTACCAGGGATTTTGAAATTTTGCGAGCCCCGATGCTGATTTATTATCAATGTTGGAAACCTGCGATTCTTGTGTTTTCAGGATTCTTTGATAAATAAAAAAAGTTAAAGGGGGGGTACAATGCTGTTTCATGCATTCAGAGTTGTTTACACTGTTGGATTCTCATGCTAAGCATGGACAAGGTTTCAAAAAACAATTTGGACGTATGAGAGTATTTCTGTGCCAAAAATCTTACTTCCGAGTTCGTACAAGTTTGAGAGTTTTTTTCGATCGTGGCTCTTCATGACATAGACGAGGGTGGAACTCCTTATATGGCCATTTCTCCTGGAAGAGCACCCGCATCGACCAGAGTGAGAGCGAGATCGCGTCCATCAACGCGCTTCATCCGGCGGCAGCGCAGCACGGGCCTTGCTCGGGAAGAATGTCTCCAAAGAAGTGTGTTTTTGGTTGTAAGGGAAAGATAACTTTGTTCAGCTTCCTAAAGAACCCAGTGTTATGTAAACAGTGGATACAGTTTGTTTTTCCAGAGCAGCAACGGAGTTTCACAAGTGTGTTTGTTGATGAACGTTTTATAAACAAGGCCCAGTTCGACGCGGGTTCGTACAAGTTTCTGAGAGTTTTTTTCGATCGTGGCTCTTCATGACATAGACGAGGGTGGAACTCCTTATATGGCCATTTCTCCTGGAAGAGCACCCGCATCGACCAGAGTGAGAGCGAGATCGCGTCCATCAACGCGCTTCATCCGGCGGCAGCGCAGCACGGGCCTTGCTCGGGAAGAATGTCTCCAAAGAAGTGTGTTTTTGGTTGTAAGGGAAAGATAACTTTGTTCAGCTTCCTAAAGAACCCAGTGTTATGTAAACAGTGGATACAGTTTGTTTTTCCAGAGCAGCAACGGAGTTTCACAAGTGTGTTTGTTGATGAACGTTTTATAAACAAGGCCCAGTTCGACGCTGGATTTGCACATCGTTTGATACTGAAAGATGGAGCGGTCCCAGCTATAAAAGATCCCGGTCATGATTCAGAACTGCAGACGGTAAGTGAACTGGCATCAAATGGCTGTTTTGTTGGCATTCGGCACCCAAGTGCTCGTCACTCTTTAGCTCCACCCGCTTTTTCTGGAGAGAATCGTAAAGCTGTATCTTTCTTTTATAAATATGACCAAACTAAAGACTTTTTAGAGATATGAAGGATGCAGTACGAATCTATAAGTACTCAAGATTAACATGAGATTGGGTGAAACTGTGTGTGCTATGCCCCCTTTAAAAGTTTTACTATCCTTTTTATCAATTTAACACATCCTTGCTGAATAAAACTATTAATTAACCCCAAACTTTTGAAAGGTAGAGTATATTGTTACAAAAGATTTCTACTTTAAATAAATGCAGTTCTTTTAACTTTTTATTTATCAAAAAATTATTAAGCAGCACAACTGTTTCCACATTGATAATAAATCAGCATTTAAGAATGATTTCTCATGACACTGAAGCCTGCAGTAATGATGCTGAAAATTTTGCTTTGCATCACAGGAATAAAGTATATTTATTATAAAGTATTTTAAAGTATATTAAAATAGAAAACTTATTTTATATTGCAATGATATTTCACAATATTACTGTAAAGTATTTTTGCAGCCTTAATGAGCATAAGAGACTCTTTAAAAATCATTAAAACATTTTACTGACCCCAAACCTTTGTACAGCAATGTACGTACATGTGGAACAGAACTGTAAAATAAAGTGATACCAAAAAAATCTACATAAAAACTGCCCTATGCACAATTTAAATGTTTACATAAAACTATTTTATTTGAGTGTTGATTATTATATCTAAATTAATACCTAGCAAATTGTTAATTAGAATCTTTGGGTGCGTTCACACTTGTCATGTTTGGTTCGATTAAATCGAACTCTGGTGGTGGTTAGTGCGGTTCGTTTGAGTAAGTGTGAACGCTGCCATCCGAACGGTGTGATTGCTCTGTTAGTGCGGTTCATTTGAGTAAGTGTGAACACTGCCATCCGAACCCTGGTGCGCACCAAACAAGCTGACCGAGACCGCTGAAAAGATGGGTCTCGGTCCGCTTCCAAACGAACTCTGGTGCAGTTCGAATGATATATGAATGCAACACGGACCAAATACTTCTAAACCAAACAAAAACAGGAAGTAATGACAAGATGCGACGCTATGTAACCAAAACAAAATGAGCAGAGGGCAAATGTGGAGCAACGATGAGGTAAAGTGCCTTTTATGAGCTCCTTGCGAGTTTGCTGGTGGTGAAAATAAAATTATATGTACACGCAACAATGAGCGCGCTTAGTTCAGTAGACGGCATTCGGTGTGTTCGACTTAAAGCGGAGCTGAGCAGACCGATCGGTTAATGAGTGCTTTGATATCATACAACCGCAGCGCCGCTTTAAGTCTAACGGATTTTAGCAAATGGCTGCAATATAACAAAGAGTGAAAAATTGAAGGGGGTCTGAATACTTTCCGTACCCACTGTATACGCCATTCAAGTCGACCAATCAGGTTGTGAACGTATCACTATGCCTTTAGGTTCGGTGTCTTTAGGTTTGCTTTCAAAAATGGCAATGTGAACGCTAAGCGGACCAGGACCAAATGTATCATTTTCCTTTTTGGTCCGGACCAAATGAACCAGTTGAACCGAACTACAAGTGTGAACACACCCTTTATTAGGACTATTACAGTAAGGTACCAACTGACAGGGCTCTTGTATAGTTCACAGAAAAACCAACACATTTGATCTGATGTATTTTCAAATATATTAAATCAAGATCAAGAATAAAAAGGAACTGAATCGTGAAATCTAGGCTATAAGAACTCCCAGCCCTGCGTCATCTCACATCTCTCATCATAAACAAAGGGCAGATGTATGTGCGACGTAAGTGTAAGAGATTTATTCATCATACAGTGTAGATGGCTTCACTGATTATAACGGGAGTGTTTTTTAAAGTGCATATACTCGCACTAGACTGAGGTCAGTTATGATGCTCTTTGATAATGTAAATGTTCTTTGCTCGTTTTCTGCATCTGCTGTTTGAATAACTGAGCAAATGTAAGCATTATAATTAGTAACTTATACTGCTTCTATTAAACTGTTTTCATGTTAAATACAAATTCAGTCATATTAAAAACATTAGGCTGATTTTAGCCTAACGCTGGAGTTGGTGCACTTTCCGGCAATAAATCAGCACGATAATATCGTGTATCGGTGATCTCACAGGCTGACGATAGAACGATATGACAACTGAACATATCGCCCAACACTAGTGCGCAGTGCTGGCAGATGGGTGCAGAGGCTGATGTAAACAGTGGCCTGTAGCTGCAGACGGCAGTGGACATGTTGCCATCTCAGGGTCCCCATGACTCCGGTTGCTCAGCGATGGCAGAAAGGCAGAGTTCTGCAGCATCAGCCCCTTTTCTTTAATAAGATTTACCCCAATGAGATTACACACACCTATATCAACATGTGCAAACACGCACTCCTCTAAAAGAACCAGCATTTTACCATCAAACCTGTTTTGTGGTGGATAAAACCAAGCATTTGCCCTCTATATTCACCATAAGCATCATTTCAACTTAAGTATCATTTGGAGTGAGTTAACAGAAGCAAATATAAATACTCAATTGACCACCTCAATTTCACTCCATTACAAGACCCACAAGCCCTTGCTTGCTTTCTTCAGCGTAAGCGTGTGATTACTCTCATTCGCTTCAAGAGCGGAGCTTTACAGCGCTGTCAAATCATTCCTCAGTGGTATCAATAAACACTGCAAAAAAACTTAAATGGGCAACACAGTCATGTTTGAACACACGCAGACGGTGTACCCCACAGACTGTTGTGCTAATGAGCTTAACACACTCAGGATTAGTGCGACTGAAGCAGCGGTGCCAACAGCGTCTGATAACAACACATCACCATGGCAGCTAAAACAAAACCACTTTCACTGGAGTACACACAAACTACAAGACATGACCAACCTCACAAACAAACCACATAAACTTGGGCTGCACACGGTTTGAGGATAATAATGGAATTGTGATTTTTGTGATTAAAAAAAAAAAAAAACGAATTCCCTTACGAAAATTAACTATGGTTTTACTACAAATAAAACCAAAAAACCATGGTTACTATACTTAAACCACTGTAACCATAGTAGTATTGTTGGTACATTGAGTCTTAAGACTGCACAATAGTAGTATATTCCTGTCACAGTTTCTTCACGTTAAACCAAACCTTTATTTTGATGGGTTGCCGTGAAGAACTTGCAGCTGCTGTGTATGTGATATAATGGTAGTTTTCGCAAATGAAATGGTAAAATGCTAATGAAGTGACTCTCAGAGCAGCTGGAGATGATATTCGTGTGTTCATGTCGCCATATAGGCTAGTGAGACGGCAGAAGCTGAAAACACATCTCTGCGTCATCTGCCATTCATTCATTCCGGAAGTTATGGCGCCTTATGTGTGATGTCAAATGCTTCCGCAGATTTGTAATAATACTATAGCATTTTACCGAGCATTGCAAATCAAGCATACTGCTTTGTTCTTGGTTCTTGTCAACAGTATCTCCGCCATGATAAGCACTGGATGAATAAGAGGGTGACATCTAGTGGAGAAGACTAATGATAAGATTCATGTTAAACAGATTTTGTGTTAAATGTTTGCTGAAATCAATACCGGAAAAGATTGATTCGCGGCTTTTGAGAATTGATCAACGTCATTTAAAAATCACGATTAATCGAAAATCTTTTTTTTTTGCCCAGCCCTAAATCAGACCATATAGGCATCTCATACCCACCTGAACCAGGGTGGTTAAAAAAGCCTAACTTTTACTTTCCACTGCAATATTTACCAATTTGTTACCGTCTAAATTAATATGTCCAATAATTCTACATTAACAAACAGTTAACCACTGACAATAGATAAAAAAAACCTGTTGCTCATATATGAACATATAAAATACATTTCACAAATACTGATGTTTAGATAAATATGACCAAGACATGATTAATTAGCTACAGCAGTGGTTCCCAATCCTGGTCCTGGAGAACCCCCAACACTGCACATTTTAGATGTCTCCCTATTCAAACACATCTGATTCAACTCATCAGCTCATTAGTAAAGACTCCAAGACCTCAAATGTGAGTGTCAGATAAGAGAGACACCAAAAACGTGCAGTGTTGGGGGTTCTCCAGGACCAGGATTGGGAACCACTGAGCTACAGCATAAGCATTCAGTAAATGTGGTTAGATTACATTTATTTGTCTACGGTCAAGAAGACATTTAAAGGTGAAGAGGACATCTCATCCCTGAGGGCATTGTACCCCATCTAATAGTGTTATATCAGACATCTGCCACCCTGCTCTTGAGATATCTGCCATAAATCACCCAGATCAACCACTACTGAGCAGTTCTAAACTAGAAACACAAACAAATCAACTTAGTACTGCACTGAGATCAGAGTTAGACCAACTCAAACTAAGATTGAGATTACAGAAAAAATATAAGAGCATGTGTTATCAAATCTCACTGAACTGAGAGAGAAATTCACTTGAGGCTGATCTTTAGGAGCAGGACACTAGAGTTGAGGATCCCTGAGGCTACACAGGGTGCAACGTGTGTGTGTGTGTGTGTGTGTGTGTGTGTGTGTGTGTGTGTGTGTGTGTGTGTGTGTGTGTA
>NW_015557058.1:174367-184031 GCF_001515605.1 Sinocyclocheilus anshuiensis | reverse complement strand
ATCGATATCGGAATTATATCGTATCGACCGAAATTAAGAAATATATCGTGATATAAATTTTGGCCATTTCGTCCAGCCCTAGCTGGGGGTCACAGGATACACTCCTGACCCATCTGTTGCTCACTGAACTAATGATCATCTGTGGGGGTAGAGCGATTACAGACAACACACACAACGCCAGCACTCCATCATCAGCACTATTAAAGCTAACCAGCATCTGAGCTAAACCAACGCAAGACATCAGCAAAATTAAATAGAGCATTTAGCAGAGACCCACCGACTCATGCAACACTTGCTAAAGATTGCTGAAGATCACTGTTTGATTAAAAAAATAAAAAGTAAAAAAATAAAAATCAGGGGAACACTAGGATTATTTGTGCGGTTGTGAAAAGAAAAAACAGGTTAATCAATACTAATAGTAAAACTCACTGTTTCCCCTTCTTGAAAGACTGAAACACTGTTTTAGCAACAGCGTGCTTTCAGACCAACATGTTATTTGAATGGATCAATGTCAAATGCAGTTTTCTTTCTAAAAAGACACTAGAAATAGAAACTACTAGAGATAAAAGCAAACAGCTGATTATTTTTTATTAATTTGACGTCATTAATTTTCTTTTTTTAATCCTCAATTTTGAAGGTCCCAGATTTTTGGACTGAGACTAACTAAATGACCATTATTTTCACACAATATTTACTGAAAATTCACATTAGTTCAAAGAATAATATTGTGTGTGAGTGAGTGCGTGTGTAAGTGATTTAGAAGCATTGAAAACACAAGTGGGAACTAACACTTCTCTTAATCGTCCAAACAGACAGAGTTATTGGCCAATATCAGCCCATTAATTAGACTGAAAGACATCACTACAGAACAGACTGATTATTTCTACGAAGGATCATTAGAAGGGGTCTAGCGGTTCCTGTTTGGACACAGCAGATTCATTAGTTCTGACTCCATCCTGCCCCCCATAAAACAAACAATTGGGACTGAAAGAGGAAGGCATTCAACACTGCAGTGCTAACGGACAGTGAGCTGCTTCAAATCCAGTTTGAGCAGAGATCTGCTCTGCTGATTAAATACGACTGATCCATTGGAGCCGCCACAGCAGCCGCTGATGAAGCCCACAGACCCATATCAACAGCTCCGATCAGCCAGTCTTCTCTGGTCACTGCAGCGTCCTGTGGTCAGGCAGCTTTGCATAATGACTGACAGACTGTAAAAAAACACTTTCCTACAGATCTGTGCTATAGTTTCATGGCTCTTTCTTTTCACATGACAAAATATTATGTTGTAATAGGCAATAAACTGATTATGCACAATATATAATGAAATATGATTTTGCTAGCAATATAAAGTAAAAGCAACACTGTGAATATCACAATGGTTTCATATGGCTATTAAGATTTCTCAAGATCCTGTCATTAAACTAAACCCGCAAGTATAAGAACCAGAAAAAAAATATAACTTGCTGCTGTTGGAGTTGGTAAACATAATTAATTTCATTTAACGAGTTAAAACTTTCTAAGTGAATCAATTCAAATCAATCTATCAGCTGAACTCTGAATGATTAGTTTACATCATTAAACCCTAAAAGTTTTTTTTGTGTGTGTTAAAATATTTTCCTTTTGGCATGAAATGAAAATTCACTATTTTCTAGATGCATGTTATAGAAGTTATTGTGACAATTCATCCGTGCACAGGTTTTATTCTTTTATTCATTCATGCACCTTCTAACTTTTACTCAAAATGTCATAGCTGGTTCTTGCAAAGAAGGTGTTTCAAGGTGTTAATAGAAAGCATATTTAGATAAACAACAACAAAAATGATCAGAAAAACTTAAATAATTATCGTCACAATACCAGCCATGTACAGTCAGCCAGTTGTTTGTGCTTCATAAACATCTTCAGGCTGATACAAGACTTGATCATCATACTGCAGTGTATACCGCAATAACAACCGGTCGACTGCATGTTATATTTGTACAACTGAAAGCGCTGGTTAAATGATTGTCCAGAGCAGGCGCTCGTTATGTCAGACTTATATGTGATTAAGCCACACATGGAGGTCCCAGCATGGTCTAACCAGGGGTCTGTTCAATTCAGCACACAATAGTGAATGCATACACTTCCAGAACACATGGTTAAGCCTCTTTACGCTCGAGTGCCACAGATCTGGGCTTGAGACGATGGGGGAAGGTACCACAGACCTTCTACACACAACCTTCCCAGAGTGCACCAGTGAAGTGTGACTCAATGCCTCCGAGCAGGATACAGGCCATAAAAGCGAATAGATAAAACTGTGTATATTATTCAAATGACCTAGTTCATAGATATCAACGACAAGGAACTTGAATAAAGTGTTAAACTCCTTGACAAGAGTTACCACCAGGAAAGTGATCTTTTGGGTAAACATAAAGGTCAAAGTTGAGCTCTACATTCAAAGTGCCAGAATCCGAAAACATGTAGTTACATGTTAACTACTCTCTTGCTGAGATAAGCTGCATGATTCTGTTAATATATGAGCAAATACGAAGTCTTATCCCAAGCGTTCTTTGGTTTTAATCTGACCAAACTTCATTTCAGTTTCTAGCCCATGCAAATGTCAGAGTATCTCTCGCGTGACCTCTACCTTTCCTCTTAAAGGGCGGAAATGACGGTTCAACTGACATGTGCGGCTCTAGTTCAGCCGGTTTGGCTTTTCCGCATGAACTTATATCCCCCACACAGCCATGCCATTCCACAAACCACCATTTATGAACTCAAACTGAAAGCAAAAGATTAGGTTGAGTGATATTTGATCATTGCGTTCGAGATAAACATCATGCTAAGTGCATATCTACATGCTAACGTATATATTTAATATTAGAAACACCTACGAAATCGTACATCTAACTTACAAATGTATATTTTGTGAATAACGTTCATGAAAAATTCATTAAACCTTACATGTGTGTATATAATCATTTTAATGTGCAGAGGTCAGAGCAACTTAAAGTAAATCAGTCACCGCACGTTTGACTAACTTCATTAATTAATTAATTAATTAATTGGCAAATCTGTCAGCAGCTCAACATTAGATAAGACCCCACAAACCGCACTTCCGCTTTCATCTCAATCCGTTGACAAGAAAATCCCACGATCGATAACGTGAAGCAGGTTTCTGTGATAAGTTTTGATTATACGGCTGATTTTATTGACATGACACCTGTATCAGTTAGCTTAGCTCAAGCAGCTAACTGACCAACTACGCACATATTCTCAGTTTAACACTCGAGCTGAACCATATAATCCTGCTCTCTTACAATAACACATCGGCAAAAAATACTGCACATGAACTGAAAGGCACACAGGTGTAGTAAAGCTCATATTCGCAGGTTTAGTGTACTCACCCGTGCTCACTCAGCCAGCACTCCGCCTGCGACTCCAGCGTGTCACGTGTAGCTGTGGACGAAGAATCCAGAAACAGAGGCTCCGCCTTCTACGCGCATCCGATTGGCTACAGTACTCGGCGTAGACACGCCTCTTAGACATTACGATATGGTGATTGGGCAGATTTTACGTCTGTCATGGACTGAGGTCTCCGCCTCCGACCTGCACCTCGTGGACACCGCTGATTGGCCGTCGAGGACAGGGCAAGAGACGCTTATTGGACACATCACAGTGGAAGTGAAAGACGAAGGATACTTGGGAAAAAGTCAAATAGCTTTTTATGTAGCAACAATTTGTCCACATGCCAAATTTATTTTAGATTTTATAGCAGTAAAAATTTTGGACAAACATTTGACGAAAATTGTTGTCATGCAGGCTTCTGGTCTAAATGTTTGAAAATAATAGAATTAGATTTGTAGAATAATACTGTCTTGGTGGTGTCTAATAACAAGCTACCTTAGGTTTAGTACAGTCACCATAAAAACAAACATAACGACAAATTTGGTTAAATTTAGAAGAATTATGAATTGTGACACAACGTAATGTTGTAGTAGGCTACACATATATAATATATAACGTATAATAACAGACATTATCCTAGCATTAACTTCAAAGGCAAACAATGTTTTCTTCGTTGTTAAAGCGACGGTTCACCCAAAAATGAAAATTCAGAAGAATATTGGTAATCAAACAGTTTTGGTGTCATACAGTGAGTAAATGATGTAGAAACTTCATCCCTTTAAGGGTCCTTGTGTGGCAGCACACACCGTGTGTTTCCATCTGTTCTCCTTCAAGCTGATTTGCCCATTTAATTTAAATGTAAGTTTCACATCCTTTATTGTGTGAATTTGTGACTAGATTCTTTATTGCTGGTTATTGTCATGCGAGTGAAACTAAATTCCAGGATTTAGTGATTAGGGCACACCCTAAAAGTCTCTGATCTTGTTTGTTTTTCAGATGGGCATCATCTCATTTACATTAGCTGACAAGGACTGGTTAACTCGTTAACCTTCTTACTATAAAACTGGCTTATAAAGACACCCCCAAGGGGTCTTCATGACCTCATAAATAATGCTGAATATTGATGTATTTATTCACTGGATAGAACTGAATATTATAAAAACATGGCAAAAATTGTCATCAGAAATTGGGTGGGTAAAGTCAAAGGCACTTGTTATAAATATATATGTGACCCTGGACCACAAAACTAGTCATAAGGGTACATTTTTCAAAATTGAGATGTTTAAGTCATCTGAAAGCTAAATAAATAAGCTTTCAATTGATGTATGGTTTGTTAGGATAGGACAATATTTGGCCGAGATACAGCTATTTGAAAATCTGGAATCCGAGGGTGCAAAAACATCAAAATATTGAGAAAATCGCCTTTAAATTTGTTCAAATGAAGTTCTTAGCAATGCATATTACTAATCAAAAATTAAGTTTTTATATATTTACGGTAGAAAATTTACAAAATATCTTCATGGAACATGATCTTTACTTAATATCCTAATGATTTTTGGCATAAAAGAAAAATCAATAATTTTGACCCAACAATGTTTTTTTTGGCTATTGCTACAAATATACCCCAGCGACTTAAAGGGATAGTTCACCCAAAAATGAAAATTTGATGTTTATCTGCTTACCCCCAGGGCATCCAAGATGTAGGTGACTTTGTTTCTTCAGTAGAACACATATGATGATTTTTAAGTCCAACCGTTGCAGTCTATCAGTCGTATAATGCATGGCAATGGTAACAAAATCTATGAGAGTAAAAAAAACATGCACAGACAAATCCAAATTAAACCCTGCGGCTCGTGACGGCACATTGATGTCCTAAGACACGAAACGATCGGTTTGTGCCAGAAACCGAACAGTATTTATATCATATTTTACCTCTAATACACCACTATGTCCAACTGTCTTTGGGCGCGCGCACGGCATCCGGTGCGTGAGGTGTGTACGCCTTTAAGACTGCTTTTGTGGTCCAGGGTCACATATATTCTTAGAAAAATAGAATTATATATCTTTTGATTTTTGGATTTATAATCATACTCACAACTTTGAAGATAGTATAAAAACAATACTTTGCAACCACTTCTTCATAACAATATATAAACAAGTCAAGTTTGGACTTTGTCTTTATTCAAACTGTTTGACAGGAGCATTACATTTTCATTTGATTTCATTTGGGCTAATCAGGAGAAAACAATGAAGGGATAGTGAAAGTTGATGGCGCTGTATTTCTCCTCGACCTGTGCGGGGGAAGTGACTCTCCTCTAAAACAACATCAGCGTTGTTGTAGGCCAGATGGTGTTATCTTACTGCACAAACCTTCTCTTTTTCTTTCTTTGAAGATTACTTGGCTCTAGCTCAAGATCTTGTCAAATGTGCTGATTGCTCAGTTTAGCTATAACCATCAGTTTTGTATTATGATACTGAAATCATTGGTGAATCATTTTAAGGCATGAAAAAAATATTCGAACCCTTGACAAATTTGTGTAGCATCTGATAAATATGAATTATTTCTATCATCAGAGAGCAAACCGAGCATCTAAATACCAGTGCACTGCTTCACACCGAGCTATACAGATTTCAAGCCACAGTTGTACATGTCTCTGGCAGGTTTTTGGTCTATGATCTGATTCTGTTTACTCTACTGGCTCTATTGTAAAATGCGGCCACATCAGCACGCTACTGTCTCACGTTAAGGCAGGAAGAGGAAAAACAACATAGCAAGAAATAATATGTGTTACTGGAAAGCAAAAAAATGATAATAAAAAAATGTAAAAAAAAATCAGAAGGTGAATTTCCCTTCCTTGTTTATCATGATTGATTTCATTTTAATGATATCAAGAAAAGTCCAGCGATTTCAGTTTTTAGAAGAAACAGTTTTGCAGCATACTCTAGTTACAATAAACATTACTCTTTCATTATAACGCATCTTTTGGACTGACTTTGGAAACACACGCTAGGCCTGTGCACGAACCAACACATATCTAGCACGGCCATATGTCTGTGTGTACTCTTAATGTATCATAATAAATACAATAAATACACACCATTTGGAGTAGCCTAAACAGAATAATTTGTCAACTAATTAACAACACAAATTCAACTTTGAAAATCGAATCTCGAGTAGGAAATTAAGAATAGTCTTCCGTTCCAAAAGCAGCATTTGCTGAATGTCAAAGTGCATCGTGAAACGGGCGAGAGACCGCTCAGGAAGCCCTTGACAACAGACCAGTGTAATTACAGAAACTCAACCATGGGCATATATACATATAAATAAAGTTTACAAAATACAGCATCATCAGTCGTCTGCCAGCTACTGGGCACATCTGACAGCTCCAGCTGTATGTCCTTGAGGGAGCGCTCGCCTGGCGTTCTCTACCCTGCTAGAACAGCTCTTAGCCAGCAGTTGGCGCTAAAGAAACTCGTTTGAAGAGCTCATGTGGAGGTGCTGAGCAAACTCCATCCTGCACCAGAGACCCGGTGAAGTCACAAGGTGTTGTTGAACACCAGTCACTCCGCTTTCTTGATAAAAATCTGTCGAGAGAAAAGGCAGAACCGACAAGAAGGTTCTCAACTGTAATGATCTGTTTGCAAATGACATGACAAAAACTATTCTATACAGTTCTGTGCAATTTCTATCTTTTGCTGCAGTGTGTCAGCATTTCCAAACATTAATTTTGCCATTAACTGTAATAATCCAGGGAGATTTTTGTATGCACAAGGAGTCTGACGAGATCTCACCGTCATCCAGTCTGTCTGGGATGACATGAAGAATCAGAAAAAAACTGAGACAGACTAAATCCAGAAGAACTGTGGCCAACGTCTCCAAGACACCTGAAGAAACCTTACTGCAAAGCTACAGTACTGTGAAAAGTTTTAAGTTTTAGGTGAGGATGTTTTCAAAAACTATGCTATAAATAGATTTTATTTATCAATTAACTTCTATTAACTAAATCAAATCAACATTTGGTGTGACCACCCTTTGCATTTAAAACCGCTTTTTTTCCTAGGTACACTTGCACATAGTTTTTCAGGTAGCTTCGCATGAAAGTTTCTTCAAGTGTCTTAGAAGTAGACAGATAGAAATAACTGGCTTAAAACTATTTTTTTTTTTGGTGAAGACTTTTGCACAGTAATGTATATGTACACAGTATATATATATTACAGTTTCCACAAAAAATATAAAGCAGCACAACTGTTTTCAACATTGACAAGAAAGGTTTCTTAAGCAGCAAATCCGCATATTAGAATGATTTCTGAGGGATCATGTGGTAATGTATTCCAGAATCCAGTATTCAGATGGACCATGGAATAAATTAAATAAAAATATAAATTAAAATACAGTTTTGTGTATATTTGTTTACTTTTTATTAGAAAATATATTTTTAACAAAATTATCTGGTAAAATAAGCAACAAAATAATTATATTTTATATATATAGGCATATATGTGACCCTGGAGCACAAAAGCAGTCTTAAGTCGCTGGGGTATATTTGTAGCAATAGCCAACAATACATTGTATGGGTCAAAATTATTGATTTTTCTTTTATTCCAAAAATCATTAGTATATTAAGTAAAGATCATGTTCCGTAAAGATATTTTGTAAATTTCCTACTGTAAATATATTAAAACTTAATTTTCTTCATTTGGACAACTTTAAAGGTGATTTTCTCAGTATTTAGATTTTTTTGCACCCTCAGATTCCACATTTTAAAATAGTGGTATATCGGGCAAATATTGTCCTATCCTAACAAACCATACATCAATGGAAAGCTTATTTGTTATCAGATGATATATACATCTCAATTTTGAAAATTTGACCCTTATGACTGGTTTTGTGGTCCAGGCTCTCACACACACACACACACACACACACACACATATATATATATATATTAGGGCTGTCAATCGATTACAATTTTTAATCTGATTAATCATCCTCTTTCTGCGATTAATCGCGATTAATCGCACACTTAATGAAATTAAGCATAGACCATTTATCTTGTTTCAAATGTTTATTTTGTCATCATTTGCTATATCCAGCAAAGTAAACCAAAAGATTGAAGGGTGATTCTCAAAAATCTGTATTTTCTTCAAGATAAATTTAGATGTCTTTCCAAAAAAGGACTCCTTAGAAACTCCAAAAGGACACCAAAGAACCAAATGATATAAGGAGCCCATATAAGCACATATGAAAGAAAAAAGAGCTTTTTTACATTTCAGAGAAGTCAAGTTGCGATACCGAACAGGACCACACGGAGATGCCAAAAAAAACCTAAACCAACCGCCTGCTGACTGCATATATCTACTACAGTACACGGATCCATTCAGAATAACTAAACACAGCAACATAAACATGACAAATCAAAACATTATCGCGAATGTGTGTGGAAACAATGTGAATGTACGGAAATGTCTGTGCCTGTGCATAAATACAATGTGCGATCAGTACACGTATACACGCATTATTATAACGGACTCATGCGTGCTTACTGTACTGTACGACTACTGTACGCCACCGCAATCGTCTTTACCTTGATTGCAGTCTTCATCCATCAAAACTTTACTAGCGAGACTGGTTATCCAGTCGAGAAACCGTAGTTTGCGTCTCATCTGGCCATACAGCGGTGGGATGTGTTGACGATCCGTTCAGTCTGTGCTTCACACAGCGCGATGTGTGAGGGCTCACGCTCTTCAGAGACAATCACTGAATATGACAGAGCTCGTGTTTAAAAGCGAAACACACTGAATGAATAATTCACTGAAAACGCAACGCGAGTCTCTGTTCTCTCTGCAATCTCTGATGTAATCAGCCTGGTTTCCTTTATATTAGCGCTGTTTTGGACGGATTGTTTGAATGCATTCGCTGACTGGATCATTGGACTGAAAACTTTCCCGGAGTTTAGCAGCTTAAAATGATCTAATCGCAAGCAGAGTAGCAAAATTGGGTTAAAGGGTTAGAATAGAAATTGTGCTCCAGTAATTTTGCGTTAATTAAGGATTGTAAAATTAATTGCATGCGTTAACGCGTTAACGATGACAGCCCTAATATATACACACACAGTATATATATGTATATATATATATATATAGACAGTATTCAGATGGACCATGGAATAAATTTAATTAAAATATAAATTAAAATACAGTTTCGTGTATATTTGTTTACTTTTTTTTAGAAAATATTTTTAACATAAAATTCTGGTAAAATAAGCAACAAAATAAT
>NW_015557058.1:171747-174323 GCF_001515605.1 Sinocyclocheilus anshuiensis | reverse complement strand
AGAGTCAGTCAGGACTGAGAGCCGCAGAGCCTCCAGCGGGCCAAAGGAAGCGTCCACCTCCCCCTCCACGATCCCGTTGTCAAACTTCCCTGAGGGGCGACATCAACACACACGGTCAGAGGCTGAACGTTACATCTTCAGTTTACAAGCTCTTCACACACACTCGCATAAGTCTTTTGAGATGTGGGGAGTAGAAGGCTGATCCAGCCAAATCTTCACATTTTAATTCATTCAGTAGAAAAACATGCTGGGTTAAATACAAGTTTGTCCATATTTTACCCAGCGCTGGGTTGTGTTTAACCCAGCATGTTTTAGAGTGTACCATTAATAGGTTATTACTCTCATTGTGAGCAAGTACTGTAATCCATGTTTTTGTGTGAAATGCCTCATCAAACTACACACAAAGCACATTAAATAAACCAACCTACAGGAGAGCAGGACAAAATGATAAATATTTTGAATGATTTATACACATTTTCTGCTCGTCCATGTTCCTGCAGTGCTCAAAAGCATTTGTCTGGATTATACTCAGTATATTAATGACTGAGGGGATATCTAACGCTCTGTCATGAGCGACGGGCTTCAATAAACCCTGAGGCACAATAATCAGACACACATCCATACATAATAATGAGAAAACCCTCTATATGAGAGAGTGAGAGAGAAAACAGACGAGATACGGCACCCGCAAAAAGACTTAGACATTTCAAAATACAGTTTTTGTAGTATTTTCCCATTGGATTTGGAGCGCGAGCTCACGAAAGTAAGAGAATGACAGAAAGCAGTGAATGATTCACACAAATATCTGAATTCTCCTTGTGTAGTTTCTCATTTAACAGCGTCAGAAGTGGGCGGCACTGGCGCTCTCTCAGGAGAATGTCACCGTGGAGGCTGTTTTAATAGGGCCATACGATACTGCATTAATTCTATATCATTTACATCACAAAATGGGTTAAAGATGGTGAAACAAGACAGGTGTTTAACTATAGCAGCAGAGAAAAAAATCCAACACATTACGCTGACAACAGTCATTCATAACCAGTGAATCTGTGCATCAAATATTCTGAGAAAAAAAAACAAACAGCTTTATGTTATTAGGTCAGAGCATGTTGTTTATGGGCTGAATCATGCTGCTATATTTAGTATGTACTTCACAGCAGGTGCAGTGTATGTTTTGGCTCACCTATTCTGATAAAGCCGTCTTCTGTGCGCTGGTACTTCGGCGTCTTCTCTCTCCCCTCCTTCAGCGCTTCTTTCTCCGACTGAATATTCTGATAAAGAGGGACAAAAGTGTTGGAGTGTTTCTGCGCATAACCCTCTCCTGTTCATTATCTCATCACATCTGTTCATCAGCCAGAAAAATACACATGCTCCCTGTTTTACAAGCCCGGAAGACTTATAGAGTACATACACATTATACAAGTCCTTGATAACCACAGTCCAAAATAGCAGAACTTTATCAACTGATTAGCCCAGAATCCAATTTTACTGTAAAAACCTATAAATCAACAGACATAAAGTGTTTTTTAAATATGGTATCTGTATTATAAGATTTGGTTTGCCATTATTTTGTAATATATTAAAGCATATTACATGCTGTAAAAATTTCTGTTAGATAAGTTATCTTCTAATCACAAGGTGAGGGCAACACATTTATCCACAAAGAAATATTTTCTTAATGTCGCATTATGAAGCGTGCACAAACTTACAGCTTCTTTTATTGAGGTGAAAACTTTATATGGGGAAAAAACTGAGCTGCTGCCCTGCTAAATTATCAATAAAATTCAGTTTTGCTACTGAAAGCTATATTTTTCAGCAACAATGTGATAACATGACTGTTACTGAAGTAATTAAACACTGGTAATTTACACACACAATGTCTTTCTCAAATTCAGTCAAATAAATGTAAGAACTGTAGGTCTAAGGACCGTAAGTAAAATAACTACCATTACTTTATGTTTTTGGCAACTCTCTACATTGCGAGTAAATCACTCGCATATGCGACTACAATTCTCAGATTTTACTCGCCAGTGTGTGAGTTGGAGACCAAGTATAAGTTAAGCACAGATATATTTTCACTGAGCGCTTCAGAGTTTCACTCTCCGTCAAGCGATCTGTGCTGTTTTTCAGTTCATCTAAATGGATGTGCAACGCACCTGTATTTAACGTACTGTAAACTCTAGTGTGAAGGCGCGCGACTCGCAGTCGCTTTGTCTCACACACACGGAGAGAGAGAGAGAGAGACAGAGACAGAGAGAGGGAGAGAGAGAGAATTGATGCGCTACATGTAAACGATATTCTTTGTTGTATTTTCTTGTCAAAATAACCAAGTTCCTTTGGAATTCTTCAGTTTTTAAGAACTGCCGGGTTTTCCGGTAGTGGGCAGATCTAATGCGCAAACGGCAATCTCATTGGCTGGTGCTCACCTATTATCGTCCCCGTTTTGATTTCAGCAAATCAGTTCGAGCAAACGCACACAACCTGATTAATATTCATGAATCCAGTAGCTCATTAATCCCTGGTGCGTTTTATATTGTTCTTATTAGTAGAATTCGTATCATTATTATCTAATCAGT
>NW_015557058.1:169821-171733 GCF_001515605.1 Sinocyclocheilus anshuiensis | reverse complement strand
TTTCAGCAAATCAGTTCGAGCGAACGCACACAACCTGATTAATATTCATGAATCCATCAGCTCATTAATCCTTAGTGCGTTTTATATTGTTATTAGTAGAATTCGTATCATTATTATTTTATCCGTATTTTTTGTTAGTTTTTTTTTCTGAATGACCAAAAAAGCAGCACCACCAGTCCGAAGTACAGTTAAAATGACTAATATGCATTCATACATGGTTATCAAGTTTTAATTCTAATTACTAAAGTTTTATCATTAAATAATGCTTGATGATCGTAATATCATATTATAATGCTTGATTGACTGATGTTAAGAGTGTACTTTCAGATATTTAAAAAACTGTGCCATTTTACAAACATTTATTTTATATATATATATATATATATATATACATATATATACACACATGCATACATACAGTGGGGGAAACATGTATTTGATCCCCTGCTGATTTTGTAAGTTTGCCCACTTACAAAGAAATTAAGGGCCTGTAATTTTGATGGTAGGTTTATTTTTAAGTATAGCGACAGAATACCAACCAAAAATCCAGAAAAAAACACATTATATAAAGGTAAGAAATTGATTTGCATTTCGCTGATTACAGAACCGGCTTTACTGATAAGATGCGCGTTAAATATCGCATGCGATTAATCGTGCAGCCCTACTTGGCGGTATGTTTCGGGTCATTGTCATGCTTGAAGACCCATCCATGACCCATTTTCAGTGTTCTGGCTGAGGGAAGGAGGCGTGGTCCCAACTGCCTTAAGATCTTTAACAAGCTCCTCCCGTGTAGTTCGGGGCTGATCCCGCACCTTTCTCAAGATCATCCTTACCCCATGATGCGAGATCTTGCACGGAGCTCCAGACCGAGACCGATTGATGGTGGTTTTGTATTTTTTCCATTTCCGAATATTTGCACCAAGCTTCTTGCTGATGGTCTTGTAGCCCAAGCATTCATGCCTTGTGCAGATCTACAATCTTGTCTCTGACATGCTTTGACAGCTCTTTGGTCTTGCCAAACGCAGAAATTTACTCACCCCCATGTCATCCAAGATGTTCATGGCTTTCTTTCTTCAGTCGCAAAGATTTTGTTTGAGGAAAAATTGGTCCAAATTGCAGTTTCAATGCAGCTTCAAAGGGCTCTACATGATCCCAGCCAAGGAATAAGGGTCTTATCTAGCCAAACAATCTGCCATTTTCAAACATTTTTTTTTACATTTATTTACGTTGTAACCACAAATGCTCGTCTTGCACTAGCTTGACCTCATGCATTACGTAGTCACGTTGGCAAGGTCACGCGTGGTTAGTTCTTCGTCTGTGTACCTCAGTTCAAAAAAACTTAACCTCATTTTCTCCTCCAACTTCAAAATTGTTCGACATTGTTGTTTTACCTTTATTGTAAAGGGCGTTTGACTTTCTTTGCATGTTTGCTTTGTAAACACTGGGTTGGTACTTCAGCCTACATTACGTATGACATTTCCAACGTGACTATGTAGCTTGAGCTAGTGCAAGATGAGCATTTGTGGTTAAAAAGTATATAAATGTTTTTTTTTAAGAAAATGACCGATCGCTTAGCTAGATAAGACCCTTATTCCTAGGCTCGTGCAGAGCCCTTTCAAGCTGCATTAAAACTGCAATTTGGACCTTCAACCCATTGGCTGCCATTGAAGTCCACTATATGGAGAAAAATCCTGGAAAGTTTTCCTCAAAAACCTTAAAGGCAGGGTAGACATCTTTTGTCATGCTGGTTGAAAGTCTCTTCACATCCCGATAGCTATCACTAAGTTAAGTGGTTTAAATCTGTTCATATGTATTTATACCGTCTGTGGAAGGCGTAGGACCATAAAATGTTCGTCCAATCAAAATGTTCGGTCTGAACATTACGATAGGCTGTCCTGCCTGCCTGTCAAAT
>NW_015557058.1:161604-166269 GCF_001515605.1 Sinocyclocheilus anshuiensis | reverse complement strand
TTTTTTTTTACATTTATTTACGTTGTAACCACAAATGCTCGTCTTGCACTAGCTTGACCTCATGCATTACGTAGTCACGTTGGCAAGGTCACGCGTGGTTAGTTCTTCGTCTGTGTACCTCAGTTCAAAAAAACTTAATCTCATTTTCTCCTCCAACTTCAAAATTGTTCGACATTGTTGTTTTACCTTTATTGTAAAGGGCGTTTGACTTTCTTTGCATGTTTGCTTTGTAAACACTGGGTTGGTACTTCAGCCTACATTACGTATGACATTTCCAACGTGACTATGTAGCTTGAGCTAGTGCAAGATGAGCATTTGTGGTTAAAAAGTATATAAATGTTTTTTTTTAAGAAAATGACCGATCGCTTAGCTAGATAAGACCCTTATTCCTAGGCTCGTGCAGAGCCCTTTCAAGCTGCATTAAAACTGCAATTTGGACCTTCAACCCATTGGCTGCCATTGAAGTCCACTATATGGAGAAAAATCCTGGAAAGTTTTCCTCAAAAACCTTAAAGGCAGGGTAGACATCTTTTGTCATGCTGGTTGAAAGTCTCTTCACATCCCGATAGCTATCACTAAGTTAAGTGGTCTAAATCTGTTCATATGTATTTATACCGTCTGTGGAAGGCGTAGGACCATAAAATGTTCGTCCAATCAAAATGTTCGGTCTGACCATTACGATAGGCTGTCCTGCCTGCCTGTCAAATATGTATTTGCATACCTCTGCGCACCCTGTTTGCGCAGACATGATACGTCATCAGTGCATTCCAGCGAGAGTGAAAGGAGCTATTATTGAAATATGTGTTTTGTACTGTAATGTTTTCTCACATAAGATAATCTGACATCGCGGCACTCAACCCTCCACCAACGGCGTGTCTCATCGTGTCGCAGGTTAGTCTCTGGTTCTGCCTGAGCGCTGTCATGTGTTTTGAAGGAGGCTTTGCAAAGTGACTATGCAGGGAGGGTGGGGATCTTGCATTCAAAGCCAGCTTGCTATCGCTAGCCTACCTTAATATCTTTTTCGACCGAAGAAAAAGACATGAACATCCTGGATGACATGGGGGTGAGTAAATTAGCAGGAAATATTTGTCCTTGAAGTGAACTAATCTTTTAAGTCAAAGAATCACCTTACCTGAGTTACTTAACGTCTTTTTATATACAGCTATTCAAAACCCGAGGGTCAACTGTGTTGTTGAAAGTGACCAGAATTGGAATCATTCTAGTTTGGGCAGAGAATAATGTAATCACAGATCGAGTCTTATATGGTCATTTGGATCTGTGCATTAAGCTATGCAGCATAAACACAGCTTAATGTCTATGGTTATTTATGGAATTGAATTGTGTTTTTTTTATTAGAAACATTCCCATAGTCTAATATTGAAGGAGGGACACCAGCCATATCAAGAAACCAGATTATCAGAGAGTCTTAAGGGTGAACATCCAGCAGCCACCCAGAACATCCTAGCAATGCTCTGTCAACCACCCACAGCACTTTAAAACTGCAACCATGAGTTTTGCATGGACAAACACAACTCTGTTCTTCATCAAATTCACAAATCTAGTCTGGGCATCATTGAGCTGTTCTGTGTGAAAACATGTGCCTTTTATTCTGTTGCATGCAATATCTTCGTGAGATCAGAGGCCATATTCCGTTATTAAAAATTTCAGTTTGGCAGAGAATCTTCTGAAGAGATATACTGAACCAATATGTGTTTCAGCCTTTCTGTCAAGATAAAATAAAAATGACAGCAAAAATAAAGCGTGAAAGAAGCATTAACGAGAACTGACGCAGGGAGACTGTAGCCACAAGCTGACATTTACAGGGAGGAAGCTCTGAAGCGCCGTTCACAACACTAACAGTTGTTCCCGTGTAAGCAAACAGAGCTAGATATGGGGTGTACATATTGTGTCTGCATCCCTGGCAACTATAACTTCTGAAACAGGTCTTACGAGGCTTCTTCTTGGACCCAAACTCAGTGATATGACCCAAGAGAAGACAAATATGTTCAAAACCCCAGCAGAGCATCGCTCTAATTCCCCCAAACTGCATTAACAGCATAAAACAGACCACAAATACTCTTTCCTCCAGGGCATTCCCTGCTAATTTTTCACAATTTGAGTTGAATTACTGAAATAAATGAACTTTTCCACGACGTTCTAATTTATTGAGATGCACCTGTATATGGCAGAATTCCATAAATGTCCTTAAAGGGAGCTTTGCAAAGAAAGAAATGAGGAAAAAAGCGAGATATAGCAACCCGGCAGCAGGGAGGAGAAGCAAAAAGCAGTGAGAAGACGAGAGATATTACAGGGCGAAAAGGCTCTCGCTCTTAGAAAATCGTGCTATTAATCTTGCGGTGAACGTCCGTTTCCGGCTGCAATCTTAAATCACAGTGCTGCCCCTCGTCTGCTCTCCCTCGGGAGAAAATATTTCCTCCACGCCGACCGCACGCACAGCAGGTCACATTTTATTACCGTGTGTCAGTACAGTTCCATTAGCTCATAAAACACAAGTATATCTTTATCTCCACTGCTGTGCTTTCCTCCTGCTTCCCCTGAACTCTCAGTCTGATGCCGTCGAGTTTGTGATGGAGCGATACAGTGAACTGTACCGAGAGAGAATGAGAATGAAGCCAGTCAAGTTCTTATGACTCCCTTCTCCTGACAAAATAGTTTTTGACAAGACTTTGGTCTCCTGTCACTTATGTTTAGGCCTGTCATGATCATGAATTTTGTGCTGACAATTAATTTTCAAACAAAAAAATGTGATTTATGATTAACAATTTACATTGTAAGCCTATTTTAGAAAAAAAATATTTTACTTGAAAACATATAATTAGGCCCATAAGATTTTCTTTAATATTTTAAAAGTTGAAATATTTATCTTTTTATTCTTGGCCCACTTTACATTAACACCCACAGTAAACCTTTAAAATAAAATAAAATAAATAAAATAAAATAAAACCTACAAGACTTTAAAATTTTAGTAATTTTGTTGCGTGTCTGACATTTTTATTAGTCTTTGTTGTTTTTATATGTCTATATAGTTTTATAAATTTTTATATCAATTTTAGTTTTAGTTATTATATTATATTATTTGTTATATTTATTATATGTTATTATAAATACACTATATATGGACAAAAGTATTGGGACACCCCCTTCTTTAGAACAGAAAAAGGTACTTCCAAAACTGTGGCAACAAACATGGACGCATAATTCATGTATTTAAAAATTGTATTTCCATCTCTGTTGCAACAGTTTTGAAAGAGTCTAAAATGACTGTAGCTGAAATTGTCAGCACACTGGAAAAAAAAACAATCAGACCAAAAAAGGTCTATCAAAATCCGTGTATCATTCGATCATTCGTTTTTTTATTTAATATTGAAAGTAGAAAAATGAAAAAAAAATGCTCCTTTTTCGTTTTTTTTTTCCAAAAAACGTTCAGGGGTAGAACGTTTCGTTTTTCGTTCAGGGGTAGAAAAATGAATAAACAGCTTGAATATTCGATTTCTACATGTGGGTGGGAATTAAACGCCCCTTTCTGCTGATTGGTCAGCCGAAGATCAAACCGTGCCATCGTCAGTTCTTCTGCAGTATCACGCAGCAGAATAATAGTCCTCCACTGCTGCAGTTGTATGGATTCTTAACACATTTATTGCAACTACATTTCATATTTTTTCATCAAACAAACAGGCTAATGAATAGCTCAACACAACTCATACCGGGGCAGAGTCTAGACAGGGCTTTCTTCTGTGTAGATATAAATTCTATTCTTTGCATCAGCTGGGCATGGCAGGGTATGATATGACAGCTGTCATAGCCTACCCTGTTCAGCCAGTAAGTATGTTTGTTTAATTAATTAATTAGTTTCAAAATAAATATTTTAAACACTAAGACAAAAAGGAAGGAATAATAAATTGGCTTGGGTATATATAGGCCTATAATGTTCACACAAGAACTGACAACCGAAGAACAACATATATTAAATAGCCTACTGATAGAGTTTTATAATGTAGTCTTGTGTTTTATTAAAATTGATTATAATTGATATCTCAAAAGGAAATGCACTTGTGCACGGCATGAACTGCTGCGCACTCACACTGCAACGCAAGATTTAAAAAGGAGCCGTTTTCTCATTTTTCTACTTTCAATATTAAATCAAAAAACGAATGATCGAATGATACACGGATTTATCAAAAATATATTTTTTATTTTCCATATGCAAAAGTGAAAAATTTACAAGTGTGCAGTGTCTTAAAAACAGAACAAAGAGCAGATGTTTCAGCCTTCCCTTTTTTGTCACTTTTTCAAAAAATATATACCAATATAGTTCAGTCATGAAACTCTAGATGGCGCATGCTGATGGGTTGTTAACGTAACTTATGATATTCCGAGAGTTAAACGACTTGGCACAAGCTGATTGGTTCATGCTGCTTATGCAGCCAATACTGCCTTGCATTTATATGGCTGGCTAGCAGTCACTTGAGATTTCCTGCACCGCGCTTTCAGAGTTTCTCTGAATCCCTCCACCTTCCCCAGCTCCACCTGTATAAATCTGCTACGGGTTATTTTATATGCTATTTGTGCAGCAGCAGTATTTCTTAATACTCACAGCACCGTATTGGCTTATGTATTGGCAGTAGCAAGTTCCTGTACTTGCTT
>NW_015557058.1:152468-161549 GCF_001515605.1 Sinocyclocheilus anshuiensis | reverse complement strand
CAGTCGTGGTATTGAAGGTGGGAGAGAGCGCTGTACATTCACTCCCCCCACCTACAATCCCTCTTTGGGTTACGAGTCTACGAATCTCTAACCATTAGGCCACGACTTCCCCATATGTACAAGTCATCGGTGTCTGATTGGATTTTTTTCCAGTGTGCAGACAATTTCAGCTACTTGTTGGACTAAAACGTCCTCCTTTTTGTTCTGCGCATCTGAGAATTCATTGTTTTTTCTTTTTGAGCACACACAATTCCTGTTTGAAAATGACTGTACCCATATGTACAAGTCACAGGTGTTTGGTGAAGAGGTTTTGGCTCAAGGTCTGCATTTAAAGTCACAGCAGAGGTGTCCAGTTTCTGCAGACCGGTCAAGTTCTTCCACACTGACTCAATCAATCATTTCTTTTTGAACCTTGCCTCATACACAGAGGCATTGTCATGGTCATGTTACTGTTGGCATTTTCTTTACACGCTTATATTTCCCTTCTTATTGACTGCGGTTAATTCAAATAATTGCAATTAGATCAAATAACTGCGATCAGTCAATTGTGACAGGCCTACTTATGTTTATATAATTTTTGTGAATTCAGGGTCAAAATTGACACACATACAGTTTAGCCTTATTGTTTAAAAGTATCAGACTACAGAAGGCCATGACTGACCAATCAGTGTATCTGCTGTTACACTAATCTAGTCCTTACAAACAAACAGAGACCTACGAATCATGCATAATAACAGGAACATTGAACACAGCAGGTGATTTCAAGTCTGACAGTAATTGTCTGGAAATGCACTGCTGTAGGCGGCGAAAGTGGTTCTCTGAGAAACACTGTCTTTGAAGCAAGAAAAAATGAAGGCGAAAATTTTTTTTGACTCACTAGTCAACCTCACTAACAGACTAATAATTTTTTGAATACCTAGATGACCATCAACCATCCTGACTCATCTCTGGGTAAAACTGCTCAACTAGTGCCTACATAGGAAAAAGCCTTCTAAAGGCTGCTTAGCAAAATTTCATGGGCAAAATCCAGTCATTTTAATAGGAATCCAATCGATTGGGAGTTTCACATGAAAAAGTTACCCATGCAGATTTAGCTTATGTTCAAGTTGGTCACTTATTAGACGGCATTTATTTGAAATAGAAATGTTTAGTAATTGCTCTGCTTTTTCTAAGTTCTGTTTACTCTTGAGCATAGAGCTAAGAAGAACTTTGCAAGAGGAAATCGGACCTTTAAAAATCGAGCTAAGGTGCTCTCGGTGGTTGCAAGGATGTCCTCCACCTGCAGGCATGATTTGAGATATCAGTCATGTCTGTCATGTGGCATTTGAACAAACCCTTAACTCCAAGCATGGGCAATAATAATAGTGTTATTGCCCATTTAAATAGGTTCTAATCCAACTACAATAAATTCTGCTTTTGACATCTGGAACCATGCCAAAAAGTGTTTGTGATGGCATGATATTTTCAACACTGACTGAAGTCTTGAGCTTGCTGAGATCTGTGGGGTGTTTATAGAGGCTGCATTGAAGCGGTCTCCTCCTGCCCAGAGGGAAACACACAATCAAACAGCAGCGATCCTTCAACAAACACACTGCTAGTGTTCATCTGCACGCAATGACGGAGACTCACGTCGAAAGGAAGAACCTCCACTGTAGTGTTGAAGAGCTTGTCTCCAGGGTGCTCGATGTTTCCACTGCGGAAGAAATACCTACACACACACACACACACACACACACACACACATACACACACACAAACAAACATATCATCCAAACTATCAATCTTATAATTCCTTAAGGAGTACAACGCTAAAGAACTGTACTGCATATGTTTCCTCGTATATCATCTTATCATGTAGTTATTTATAGACCCTGCAGCACACAGTGGCCCCAAAAAGTATTTAGACATTTACACCATTCAAAAGTTTGGTTTTTGAAAAGTTTTTGAAATAAGTCTCTTGCATTCAATTTATTTAATCAAAAATATAGCAAAATCAGTAATATTGAAAAATGCATTGGAATTTAAAATGCCTCTTTTTTATTATAATATATTTTAAAATGTCATTTATTCCTGTGATGCAAAGCTGAATTTTACTCCAGGCTTCAGGGTCACACGATGCTTCAGAAAACATTCTAATATGCTGATGATCTGCTGCTCAAGAAACATTTTTATTTTACATTATTATCAATGTGGAAACCATCACTTTTTAAAGTATTCTTAGATTAATAGAAAGTTCAGAAGAACAACAATTATTTGAAACAGAAAGCTTGTAACATTATAAATGCCTTTATTGTCACTTTTGATCAATTCAATGCATTCTTGCTAAATAAAATCAATAAATTCATACTCAGCCCACACTTCTGAACCATAGTATCACACTAAAAAAAATGTCTGAATGTGTTTGCATTATATAAAATATCAATTGAAGTGGCAATTTAAAGAATGACAAACATACTTTTGAATAAATAAAAAGAAGTTTGTTAGGTTTGAAATAATAAACCAACAGATGTTGCGTATAAATGTATGAAACTTTGTGGTTGTGAACCCTTAGTGCAATATCTTTATTCTGCAGTAAAATCAATGAAACACTGGCTGATTAGGTCTCTACAAATAGAGTTCAAATAATTAATTCTGAGAAAACTCCAGTAGCATTTGAGCACAGACGACACCTGATAAAATGCCATCTAATGCAATGACTTTCATACATATTTAAGTGTCCAAAAACAATTTTCATCCTCCTCTATGGATCACTGAAACATGAGCAATCACAGACACTGGTGGATTTCTCTCTATAATTACATGTGCAAATGGACACCTGCGCTTGTTAAACTGTGACTCCTGTAGCAGGAAGGAAGCCAGTGAGTGATCGTCAAACGCTCTCATTCACACTGAGCACTATTAGCTCTCAATTAAGCCTGAAATATGCATGGACTTTCCATTAGGGTTAAAAATGGACGGATGACTGTGCCTCATGATGACTGATGCATTATCCAGCTGGTATGAGTCAGCGTGATGGGAAAGACTGTGAGACGAGCTCTATTACAAAACAGACAGCATGCTTTCTACTTCATTCATCAGCAGCAAGCTTCCAAGGTAAGGCTATGAAACCTCTTAATAGCCTCAAATAATTAATACCCGAACTTTTTCATCATTCGAACCCCTTAGGTGCAAAATATTTCCCTCAGAGATTTTAAGTTAATATTCCAATAATTTAACAACACATGGTCACATGACATGCAGGCAAACAAATAATTCATGCGTTTTCAGTAAGAATTGTAGTTGTGATAGTGGCTGAGTATCAAAGATATTAGCAACTTTTCCTCTCTTACTGGACTACATTTTAAGTATGTCATATGTACTCTTTACTCTACTATATTTCGGATGGCACCTAACTTTTTCTACAGCAGTTTATTGGAGGCACTAGATCTTGTTCATTTTACCCTTACACACCCAGACTTGTCAACTTGTCTCTTTACATGAATGTGAGTGCATTAGCAGCTAGCTGCTGGATGCCAGGTGTTTTATAAAGGACATGACTGCAGCGATGAGGCCGAAACAGCAAGTCCAGTGCAAATTTCATTTTTTCTCAATATGAATATTGGCGTTGAGGTGTTGTGGACTAGTGCTTCTATGAGTCAATATTCAGTGTGAGTAAAATACTTAAATACTGTTAAAATCAGACACTCTATTGGAATTGGTGACTTGTAACTTGTCAGTAACTTTACAGTTATTTAATTAAATCAAAGCATTTGATTTGATAACTGCAATAAGGTATTATCGGAATTATTGTGCTGTGCCATTTATTTATTTAAATTTTAGCCTCAATATAACTCTTTATTTGTTTTCTATCAACTCACAAAATCCCCGTTTGCTACCTTCCACCAGCTAATGATATTTAGACCAGCTGGAAACCATCTACCATCTTCCAAAACACAGTTATCAGCCTAAAATGGATTTTCCAGTAGGGAGACACAGATACCGGGTAAGATTTTCTGATTAAATTGGACTGTTCTTGATGCTTTTTGAAAGATGAAGATTGAATGAACTAACTTGGATTAATTTTTTTAAGTGAACTCGTTGCAAGGCATTCTGGTACTGTCTTCTCTGCCATATCTTGATGTATGCAATGCTGCCTTTTTGGCTAAAAGATGGCATCTTAGAGAACAGCATAATCATTCAGTCTGCAGTTTGGCATTCATGCGGGTGTAACAGAGAGAAACCTGAGGCATTATGTGAGAATCTCTGTCTGTAGGTATACCTCTCTACTCGGACAGGTGTGAAGAAGCGGATGCGTATGAAGTCTCCCGCCACAGGTGTGAACGCCCAGAAGAAATCCTCTCCCAGATAGGCCTTCTCCAGCGTGAAATGCTGGTACGTCTTCAGACTGGTGGTGACCTCAGCTAGCGGGTTAGCGTGACCTTTATGCAACGTCTGCTTTCCGAAGTCCTTATCCTGACCAAAAAAAAAACAAAAAAACAGAAGGACTATATAAATGGTGTTTGGGTATTTCTTTAAATACAGGCACTTTATATCCTTTCAAATTTAAGATTTCAACCTTTTTTTGTTGTTATATAAAGTTACATTAAAAGTGTCTTGATACGTTTTTCATGCCTTCATCATTTTATTTTACTACCTTTCAAATGCCTTTAATTTTTCCAGATTTTCAGGCTACGTCCACATTAATCAGAGTAAATCTAATCCAAACTAGCAGTTTCCAACATTTGCTCGTCCACACTGAAACATTTGAATAGGGTCAAATCACCTTATTACACAAATGTGAAACATTATAAAAGCTCACTGAGATGATAATAAAAGACCAGACTTAAAGTGCCCCTATTATGGGTAATGAAAGGTTCATATTTTGGTTTTGGGAGTCCCCAACAACAGGTTGACAATGCATGCAAGGTTAAAAAAACACTTTCATTTTCTTATAATATGCATTTATTTTTACCTTACTTTCTCAGTGACTCCCAAACTATTCGCTCAACGATTCATTTTTCCAAACCCCTCCTTTGCGTGACACTAGTCTGCGGTGATTGGTCGATTGGTCTCAGTTTCAGTTCATCTCACCTGTAATGCCTAATAAAGCAGCGTTTGTGAGCGCAGTGCTGCTTTGCATACAGCGTTACCGGGGAAACCGCTATTTTTACCGCTCCAAAAGCGGCACCTAGTGGCAAAGAATGAATTTGCATTTTCATTCAGACCAACGCGAAAAGACCAACAAAGTGCACGGGCAATATGCTAATGTTTCATGTTGAGGTCAACATGAAATGGCTTGGGATTCGTTTTAAAAACGACTCGTTTCAATGACTTTGACTCTTTCCTTTAAGAGACAATAACTTTATGCACGGTGCACTTTCCATTCACTTAGAGCTGTACAGTGTTACACACTGCATGAAAGGTAATTTTCAAAAATCCATAATGGGGCACTTTAATAAAGTTCTCTCGCCATTCCTCTAGCATGATCATTTCATTAGCTAATTAACCCACCAAATATATCACAGGTGCTTCCATGTTCCACAACAAAACCATAACTTCATGTATGGTCTAAACAGCATTTACTCTCTTTTTTTTGCCACAGGACATCAATTGCTAATAAATGTATTTGTCATCTTTGCAGAAATGAAATATGAAGACTGAAGAACTACATTAGTTAATGAAAAGTGAACTAAAAGTGAACAATATTTCTACAACATTTATTAATCTTAGTTACACTTAGTTACAAAATAAAGGTGCTTCACGATGCCATAGAAGAACCTTTTTGTCTAAATGGTTCCATAAAGAACCTTTAACATCTGAAGAAGCTATCTGTTTCACAAAAGGTTCTTTGTGGCGAAAGAAGGTTCTTCACATTATAAAAAATTGAGAAAGAGATGGTTCTGAATGGTTCTTCTATGGCATCGCTGTGAAGAACCCTTTTAAGCATCTTTATTTTTAAGAGTGTAATGGTAATTTCTACATTTACTAATGCATTTTTAAAATCTATTAACATTAGTTAATGCACCGTGAACTAACATGAACAAACAACAAACAATTTTATTAACTAATATTAACAAAGGTTAATACATGCCGTAATATATATTGCTCAGTTTGTTCATGTTAAATAATACATTACCTAATGTTAACAAATGAAATTTTATATGTTACCTTATTTATTTATCCACATGGAAAAGTAAAACCTGAATAATCTCAGTGTGGATGAAAGTGCAATACATAGAGAAGAAAAAAAATACATTTCACATTTATCTGGATAAAAGTGGACGTAGCTTCAATAAAGTGTTATTAAAATATTTAAACTTACATAAAAATATTTAGCTTTTTACAATCTACTTAAAGAATTGCCAAAATGATATCAGAAACATAATGTTTCTATCCAGTCCATAGGAACCCAGGCCTCCATTTTTTGTGGAGAGTGTGCAATGTCAAACAAACTTCAAACCACAAACTACAGTGCCAAAACATGCCAAAGGTTGATATAAAAACATAAATAAAAGAAGCCTAAATGAATGACTAGAGACGAAGAATAAGAGCAGTGATTGAGGCAGGTATTATGATAAACGTAGGGCGAGCGGGGCCCTCAGGAAATGGACCGTCAGATGTATTCACCAGCCGAGAACAAAAATCAATACGACACAGAATGGGCGGGTCATACGAGCGCTCATCGCCATGGCAATTCCTAGCGCTCTTCATTTGGAGGGAATAAAGACAGAGCAGGGACACATGCTGATTTATTAGGATATGAGCTCTTATCAGCTGTCTTCTGGGTACTGTGATTTGCAATTTGGACAGTCTGAAGAGAAATGAACACAGTTCTGAGGCAGACCACTCTTCCGGAGGGTTACAAATGTATCAAATTATTACACACACATATATAAAAAAGAAAATCTTATACATTAAATAAATACATTTGGTAAAAAAAAAAAAAAAATCACCTTGAGTTTCTGTATCTTTCCAGCGAGGGAGGAGTGTGTTCCAACATGCTGGAAGAGAGAGGGTTTAAAGCGGATGCGTAGGTTTGCTTTCTGCCTGTCACAATGTTTCTGTGGGACACAAAGAACATTTATATACATTATATAACAACTACTGTACATGCACTACTACAAACATAGTCTCAGATCAGAAACTAATTATCCAATGATCGTTCTGGCCACATGTTTAGAAATGTTAGAAACCGGAGATGCATTCATGTCTGATCATTTTTATTAAACCACCTTTCAGGCACCAGAGCGGAGAGAGACGGTTTCATCTCTGAACGAGTCGAGGCACAAACCTGTTTCTGTCAGATCTTTTACAAAATAAAGGTAACACTTTAGATTAGGGAACACTATTCACTATTAACTATAGTTGTTTATTAGCATGCATATTACCAGCATATTGGCTGTTTATTAGTACTTATAAAGCACATATTAATGCCTTATTCTGCATGACCATCTAGCACCTCAGACGAGTGATCTCACTGCATTAAAGGGGTAGTTCACACAAAAATGAACATTCTGTCATCATTTACTCATCCTTATTTCATTCCAAACCCACAGGAGTTTCATTCATCTTCAATACACAAATGAAGATGTTTTAATCAAATCTGAGCATTGCAAGTCCACTATAGCAGAAATGTCAAGCTTCAAAAAGTTCATAAAACATCAAATCTTGAGCTTCAAGCAAGCACACTTAAACTTTTGTTTACCATACTTGATGTTCTCTAGTTATTTGTGATGATCAATTATTATAAAGCAACCATCTCTCTTCAGAAGACTTCATTCATATCGATTAATTTTACAGTGTCTTTTTGTACTTATTGAAGCGAGAATGTTTTTGACTGATGGATGTTCGATTGAGAAGTAAAAATCTCTCAGGTTTCATTAAAAATATCTTTATTTGTGTTTCATTGATGAAGAAAAGTCCTATGGGTTTGGAATGACATGATGGTGAATAAATGATGATAGATTTTTTTTTTGGTGAATTATCTATATAATAACTAGTTGTTGCATTCTGTTTGGTTTGCGCTCTTTGGATTTAATGTGATTTTTAAATTTTTTTTATTGTGAATTGGGTTCTTCCTTTTTGGAAGATTTATACATTATATCAGAAAAAATAATTTGTTAACTTAAGGAAAAATAAAAAAGATGTTGCTAACTTGCACCATGTATAAATGTTGGAAAGTATTCAAAAATGGCAACTGTGTTGAGAGTTTAAGGCCCAATCCCAATTCTACCCCTTAGCCCTTCCCCGTTTCGCGCATTCACGTGAAGGGGTAAGGGTGTCTCGATTCTCTGTTGGTTGGAGGGGTAGGGGTAATGTTAGGGGAAGGGCCAGACAGCCCTTCAAACGAAGATTTTTCGGGACCACACTTCAAACGAAGGGGTATGAATTATCTCAGCATAAACCGGCTTCAGGGGCAACATGGCTGCCTGAGCGAACAAAAAGGCACATAAATGTAAGCATTTTTTGGCATTAATAAAGATTTTAACGAAAAGTAATCATTTGTTTTATGTTACTTTCAATCGTGAGTTCGTATTTACGGTCATGTTACTCAAAGAAACGTTTGCAGAGCGAACAAAAAGACACATAAATGTAAGCATTTTTGGGCATTAATAAAGATTTGAATGAAAAGTAATCATTTGTTTTATGTTACTTTCAATCGTGAGTTCATATTTACGGTCATGTTACTCAAAGAAACGTTTGCAAAAAATCGCTAAAGTTTGCTAATGTCATATCATTACAGACTGCACGAGTGCCACAACATATTTTCATGTCTGATCAGGGCGATAACCACCGTAGACATTGAGGGGGGCTAGTACCCCCAATAAATATAAATCGCTAAACCCTTTTCTCAAATATTGCCAATTCGAGAGCGAGAGAGAGAAAGAGAGAGATGAAAGTTGCGTGTATGCACATCTGTGCGTTTCTCTTTTCAGAGTGAGTTTACTTCAAAAACAGCGATTTTATCCTCTTGTTGCTGGAAAATATAATGTAGCGATTCAGTATTTAAACTGTTATTAATAAAAGTCGTGGGGCAGCGTTGACAAGTATCTTGCCCCCTGGATGTGTGAGCTGCGCGATCTCTGATATGTGTGTGTGTGT
>NW_015557058.1:148804-152236 GCF_001515605.1 Sinocyclocheilus anshuiensis | reverse complement strand
TTTTTTCATTGTGCATTCCAATTAATCTCAATCAAACTGCAGTTAGGTTATTTTGATTAAGTAAAAATAACTAAAAAAAATACAGCTAACTAACACAATAAAACGCAATAAAACATAATAAAAAACATGATTTAAAAAAAATTGCAAATAAACTCTTCATATATATATATATAGCTATGGTGGTTGCAATACAAATATGCATATTTGCTAATATCTCAAGGAGAAATGCCAATAACAACACATAGCTATGACTTGCATCGGCTATTAATTTTGAAAAATCTTTACACATATGTTTAGGACAGACACAAAAATAATGATTCATATACTGAATGAGTGAAACAAGTGAGACTGGGAGAAAAAAATAATGATGATGATAATAATAATAATAATAATAATAGAAAAGCAAAATTGTATCATTCTTACCGCATCTTTTTCTGGATTGCACACCTTCACCCACATGATGTGGTCCAACAGCCAGTCAATGGGCTTGTCTTTGTAGAACATTAGCATGAACTCCACGATCAGCGGCAAGTCTAATGACTTGAACATTTTACCTGAAACAAGCAAAGCAGAGTCATGACTATCAACCAAACGAGACTAATAACATCAGCTGAAACACGTTCACCCCTGAGGGAGGTTTGTGGGCTTGCTGGACTGGAGTGAAAAATCTAAACTCATAAGGATTTACACTTTCAATAAGCATTTAAACAAGGAACTCAGTGGAGGAACGATGAAGGGCAAAAAACGTTTAATGAAATCAAAAGGAAAGTGTGAGAGTAATTACATTTTCATATTAACGATTCAAGGCTCTTCTACAAAGGTGGTGCAGCAAGTAACTTTAGGTGTTCTACATGGATTATAAAATTTTTCTTAAAACATAAAATTTATTCAATTCATACAATGAAATTAGACCAGATTCAGGAGGAAGGATGTTATTTTTCTCCATAGCAGCATTTTTATTGGCCTCTAATTAAGTCACAGAGGAACTGATGTGGCCATTTCTGCTGGCTTAGGGCGAACACTCAGCCAGTAAATCAGCTCGTTTTTGGTAATCTATAATAGAAGAGACATCTGTTTTTTATGCATTATGAATTACTGTCCAACATCTACCACCCAGACAGTATCTGGCCCAGAAACATCCTGCCTCTCCAGATGTCAAAACACATCAGCTCTGATCTGACGGCCTCCACTGATCCATTTCATCCCACAGATCAGTGTTCATGGGCATGAAAACATGGCTCTGTTCCAAACAGCATACAGCCATACTACACTGAGTCTGTAGTGTGTAGTGTGCCAAAACCAGCAGTATACAGAGAACCGAAAAGTGAAGTGTGTAACTTTAGTTTGAAATGTTAAAATACTTTCTCGAATTGCAGTCTATGAAGAGACAACTAAGTAAGCCATTCGTAGCCTGATGTCCCTGAAAATTATACATATTGTGTTTCTGAGGTGTTACCAAAACTTTTCATGCTAGAACATTACTGAACAGTAGTTACCGTGTATAGAAGAATAGGACAACATTAAATAAAGAACATTAAATAACATTGAAATAAAATAAAAAATAGATAGATTGTATAAAATCTAGATGCTACCAAAACATTGCATGTTCATTTAAGCCTGACAAGCCTAACATGGCAACACACTCACCCAATAGCATGAGATAAGGGCGGGACTATTTGTTTTTCTAGCCTATGGAAGATGGGGAGAGTGTTCAGGGAAACCTTCATGAAAACTGTTATTTTTGCAGTTCTGTTCAGAATTGACACACTTTAGCTTTAATGAAAAGCTGTTTATTCAGAAGATTTTAAATCGAAGCCACTGAATAAAGTATGAGAAATATGACCATGTAGCATAAAAAAAGTTGGAATCATTTATAGTTGCAGGCTGTTTCATATATTATAGTATTTGTAAAACAGTAGCTAGTACACAACATACTATACATTATGCATGAAAAAAAAATTGATGATCGTCAATTCTGAACACACCACCAGTTCAACTCTGAGATACAATGCTTATTAAAAAGATCCTATTTAAAAAGTCAATTTACAACTGAAATACAAAGCTGATTTTAATGGATGTTTCATAATTAACAAGCACCTATGTGCATGTTTAGAGGTTACAGGGAAGATAGAGAGGTTTGGTAGGGTTTAGTGAGTAGTTTAGTATCATCAGTAGGATCACTCATCAGTGAATGACCCACCCACAGGCTAACATTGACCACTAGCGCTGGAGTATTGATCTGAGTAAACACACACACACACACACACACACACACACACACACACAAACACACAGAAACAAACACATATCGACACACACAATTAATGAACACTGAAAACACAAGTCAAACAGAATGCTATCCAGACACAATGATTTAAGATCAATAATAACTAGATAAAAAAGTTCGTCAAGACAAACTTTAAGTTGGCTTGAGAAAGCCGGACCAGAAAGTTTGAAAAAGTTTGAAAAGATTAAAAAGTTTAAGAAGTTTAAAAAGTTTTAAAAGCTCAAAGTTTGAATGTTTTGAAGGCAATACAGTCTGTAGATAGATAGATAGATAGACAGGATCAGACTAAAGATAGATAGATAGATAGATAGATAGATCGATGCAGCTGGTAGAATACTCATGTGGTTGCTAAGGTGTTGCTATTCGGTTGCTAGGGTACTTGGGGTGGTTACTAGAGCAGTTGCTAGAGTACCCGGGATGGTTGCTAGGGTGTTGCTATGCAGTTGCTAGGGTACCCGGGGAGGTTGCTAAGGTGTTGCTATGTGGTTCCTAGGGTGTTACTAGCATGATTATCCAGTTACTAGCATGTTGCTAGCATCATTTGCAAGTGACTAGCATGTTGCTATCATGTTGTTAACATGACTATCAAGCAACTAGCATGCTGCTAGCATGGTTAACAAGTTAATAGCATGTCGTTAACATGTTTCTAGATGTTGGTAGCATGATTAACAAGTGACTAGCATGTTGCTAACATGTTTCCAGCATTATTATCAAGTGACTAGTATATTGTTAACATTATTAGCAAGTTACTAGCATGTCGTTAGCATGATTAGCAGTTTACTAGCATGTCGCTTGCATGTTTCTAGCATGATTAGCATGCTACTAGCATGTTGCTAGCATGATTAACAAGTTACTAGCATGTTGTTTGTACGTTTCTATCATGATTAGCATTTCGCTAGGATAGATAGATTTCTAGTATGATTAAGATATCGCTAGAATAGATAGATAGATAGATAGATAGATAAAAATAGTCTGTAGATAGACAGATAGATAAAAATAGTCTGAAGATAGATAGATAGAAATAGTCCAATGATAGCTAGATAGATAGATAGATGATAGAATCAGACTGAAGATAGATAGATAGACAGATAGATAGATAGATAGATAGATAGATAGATAGATAGATAGATAGATGATAGATAGAT
>NW_015557058.1:148054-148465 GCF_001515605.1 Sinocyclocheilus anshuiensis | reverse complement strand
TAGATAGAAAAGTTTGTCAAGACAAACTTTAAGTTGGCTTGAGAAAGCCGGACCAGAAAGTTTGAAAAAGTTTGAAAAGATTAAAAAGTTTAAGAAGTTTAAAAAGTTTTAAGTTTGATGGTTTTCAGTCTGAAATAGCAAAGTTTGAATATTTTGAAGGCAATACAGTCTGTCAGAGATGATAAATAGATAGATAGATGTAGATAGCATGTTGCTAGCATGATTAGCAAGTGACTAGCATGTCGCTAACATGATTAACATGTGACTAGCATGTTGTTAGCATAATTAACAATTGACTAGCATGTCGTTAGCATGATTAGCAAGTTACTAGCATGTCGCTAGCATGTTTCTAGCATGATTAGCAAATGACTAGCATGTCACTAGCATGATTAGCAAGTTACTAGCATGTTG
>NW_015557058.1:147440-147732 GCF_001515605.1 Sinocyclocheilus anshuiensis | reverse complement strand
TTGCTAAGGTGTTGCTAGCATGTTTCTAGCATGATTAGCAAGTGACTATCATGTTGCTAGCATCAGTAGCAAGTGACTAGCATGTCGCTAGCATGATTAGCAAGTTACTAGCATGTTGCTAGCATGATTAGCATGTCGCTAGGATAGATAGATTTTTTGCATGATTAAGATATCGCTAGGATAGATAGATAGATAGATAGAAATAGTCAGATGATGATAGATGGATAGATAGACAGAAATAGTCAGATGATAGATAGATAGATAGATAGATAGATAGATAGATAGATATAAA
>NW_015557058.1:145423-145604 GCF_001515605.1 Sinocyclocheilus anshuiensis | reverse complement strand
TGACTAGCATGACTAGCATGTTGCTAGCATGTTTCTAGCATGATTAGCATGCAACTAGCATGTTGCTAGCAAGTTACTAGAGTTACTAGCATGTTGTTTGTACGTTTCTAGCATGATTAGCATTTCGCTAGGATAGATAGATAGATAGATAGATAGATAGATAGATAGATAGATAGATAGA
>NW_015557058.1:131461-145189 GCF_001515605.1 Sinocyclocheilus anshuiensis | reverse complement strand
GGAAGTCTGAGTGAGTCTAATGGGCTTCAGTGTGTTTAGATTTGAATTTTGACAGTTGGAGTTTGTCGGAATGTTCAGGTGAGCAGAGACTTTTCAATGTAAGTCTATGGGATTTTTATGATTTTTAATATTAATTTTTAAGAAAACCATAAGTCCGATCAGTTAGAAAAGATATAGCACACCCGGTCAGATCAGTCTGAAGAGCTGGGCTGAGTTTGGAGTCTGTAGAGTTAAAGCTCTAGGAGGAGATAGAGTTGATAATTTAGGATCAGAAGAATAATAACAATAATAATAATAAGTTTAAATAGCATTTCTGTAAGTTGGCTTTCTCAAGCCAACTTAATAATAATAAGTTTAAATAGCATTTCAGTAAGTTGGCTTTCACAAGCCAACTTAATTATAATAAATATTTCAAGAAATAAATGTATACACTTCAATAAATTCTTAACAGATCTTTTACAAAATAAAGGTAACACTTTAGATTAGGGAACACTATTCACTATTAACTATAGTTGTTTATTAGCATGCATATTACCAGCATATTGGCTGTTTATTAGTACTTATAAAGCACATATTAATGCCTTATTCTGCATGACCATATTCTAGATCCCCAAATCTGACCCCACACCTTAACATAACTACTACAACAACTATTTTAATTAGGACTTCATTAAGGAAAAGCCCTTAATAGTGAATATGTTTTCCCTAATCTAAAATGTTACTAAAATAAATAATAAATTAATGTAATAACTACATTTTTTAATGGACTTTGCTACATCGCTGAAGTCACAAACCTGCATGCTTGAATATATTCCATATTACGAATGTAAAATGGGATGTGAACAGCATTTCAGTTTGACTACAGCAGTGAAATGTGTGAAGTTTAGCTGGTCTATGGTCTGGTTTGCCCCTGCTGGTAGCTAAATGAACTGAATCTTATGTGGACAAAAAGCATTTCCATTGATGTTCATTCGAAAGTAGCCACGTTATTTTACTAAATGAAATTTACATTTGGCCTACCAATGGCTTAAAGCTAATTTTCTCATTTGCAAGTTCACTGTGCAAAGTATTTTAATGTCCGAACAACTACACTCCTCACAGTTAACATTGTGGTTAAAACTCTTGACTTACACAAGGAAGACATAGTAAAACAACATGAATGACCCAGGAATCTCTACTACATATTTCTGTATCAGGAATATCTCTCTCCATCTGAAAAATGCAATGCAAGACATGTCTGAAGGTAATCTGAAATACATGCAAACAAGCTATATTTTTTATGTGTGTGTTTTTTTTTTAAGAAATCTCTTATGCTCGCCAAAGCTGCATTTATTTAATCTATTATTATTATTCATATTACTGTTTTATTTATATAACATATCTTTTTAATTTGAATATATTTTAAAATGTAATTTATTCCTGTTATGGTAAAGCTGAATTTTCAGCATCCATCATTTTAATATGCTGATTTACCGATTCTTATTATTATCAAATGTTTTTGCTGCTTAATATTTCTATAGAAACCATGATACCTTTTTTTCCTCAAACTTTTGAATATCATGGTTACCACAAAAACATTAACAAAAACTGCTTTCAATATTGATAATAATAAGAACCATCATTAATAGCAAATCAACATATTAGAATGATGGATGCTGAAAATTCAGCTTTGCCATCACATTAATAAATTACATTCTATAATATATTCACATGAAAAATGTAATTATAATATTTCACAATGTTACTGTTTTACTGTATTTTGATCAAATAAATGGAGCCTTGGCAAGCATTAGATATTTCTTTCAAAAGCATTAAAAATATAATTATTCCAAACTTTTTGCCGAATATAAATATTCATGATTAGTATATACTATGTACTGTATATACATGCTCACACGCACACATATATACACAGATACACGTGTGTGTGTACAAAAACACAATGTATAAACACAAAACAGTCCAATAGTTTTAAATACCCAGCAGTATTTACATTTAGTCATTTAGCAGATGCTTTTATCCAAAGCGACTTACAAATGAGGACAATAGAAGCAATCAAAACTAACAAAAGAGCAATGATATGTAAGTGCAAATGACAAGTCTCGGTTAGCCTAACGCAGTACATGTAGCAAGGTATTTTTATATATATATAATTAAAATATTTAAGTCTAATGCAGTGACATACATGTGAATCTACACGTTTCTCCTCTGGAAAGGTGGTGGATGTATTATTAGCCGGCTGCTGGGGTAAATGCCACTTGCTTGCCACTCGGGCAATGTGCACTTTCTTTAAGTAGCACTGGCAGAACAGTTTCTGCCAAGAACATGAATGTAACGCCAATGTAAAGAGCGTATGTGTGTTTACACTGGTGTGTGTGTGCATGTGCGAACAGCTCGGTCACGGCTGCCTTCCCGCTACCACTCCAATTAGCAGCTCGTGCAGACAGGCAGAGCGAGGCGTGATCCGCTGCAGAAGAGAGCCGCAACGCTGACTGACAGCAGGAAAAGAGAGATTCATCCAGACGGATTTGTCACGCCTGCAATCCCTGAGCTAAAACAGGCCGACTCCACGCTGGAAAGATCTTAGCGTTCACAACAGGACACTGGAAAGATCTTAGCGTTCACACTGTGATAGCAGGGGAAATCACTGAAATCTGAATTTTGAGAGACGATACTGACAAAAACATCTGATGTATGTGTTTATGTATTTAGGGCGGTTTGCTAAGGCAAACATACTGCTGTTGCTCATACTCATAATGCTCAGGGACTTTATAAAAAACATTGAGGATATGTATTAAACTTTGGTGCATTACTCATTCTGTAGGCCTAGTGTTTTTATTCAATTTATGAAGGTGCTGTAAGTTAAAGCATTATATATTTTATTATAATTGTACAATACTATCATATTTTGTACATGCAACTTAACTTTAACAAATTTACCATTAATACAGATGCTGCATCCAACTAGGAGTGTGTGATATTGACAAAAAAAAAATAAAAAAAAATATATATACAGTATAGTTCAGTCATGAAACTCTAGATGGTGCAGGCGACAGGTTGTTAACGTAGCTGATGATATTCAGAGAGTTAAACGACTTGGCACAAGCTGATTGGTTCATGCTGCATATGCAGGCGATGAGCTTACTGCCTTGCATTTATATGGCTGGCTAGCATTCACTTGAGATTCCTGCACTGCACTTTCAGAGTTTCTCTGAAACCCTCCACCTTCCCCAGCTCCACCTGTATAGATCTGCTACGGGTTATTTTATATGCTATTTGTGCAGCAGCAGTGTCTTAAATACTCACACCGTATCGCCATATGCATTGGCAGTAGCAAGTTCCTGTACTTGCTTGCAGCAGCAGAAACAATCTACAACTACAACAGTTACCAACAGCAGCAGCGTAGCAGATCTGTTCCGCCAAGACCAAATACATTAACATTGTCATGTACATTACCATGCTAAAATCTTCCGAGAGTTGTCATGATTGAACCCTATTTACTGGGATTTATTTGAAAATGATAGTCAAACAGTATTTTGCTAAGTGTGTTTTTGTGCTGGTATCTCGGTTGGTTAGGCCTGGATTATTAAATATGACACTAAAACCACCAGTAGGTCCCTGTCTAATTGAGTGATTCATTGAATCACTCATTCAACCCATTCTACGAATGGATCACTGAATAACTGACTCAAATGATTTGTTCAAAAACAGATTGATTTTAGGAACGAAACACAGCAGTGCTGCTCTGAGGTGCACAAATGCTCTGTTCTGGCTTTTTCTGGAACTATTGCACTGAAAAAAAAAATAATTGTGTCTAAAATGTAACACATTCAGCTTGTTGAACTATTGTATAAAATTAACATCACATTTAAAAATGACACTGTTGCTTGTGTGCTATTACTTAAAGGGTCAGTTCACCCACAAACTCACCCTCATGTCACTACAAACCTGTAAGACCTTCGTTCGTTCACAGTGCATGATACTCTCCATAATTGTGCTAGGATGATGCAAAGGAGAAGAATTCTTGAATAAAGTTGTTATTTTTGTTTTCTTGGCGCACAAAAGTATTCTTGTAGCTTCATAAAATTACTGTTGAACCACTGATGTCACATGGACTGTTTTAACGACGTCCTTACACGTTTCTGTGCCTTGATGGTGGTAGTACCCTTGCTGTCTATGCAGGGTCAGAAAGCTCTCAGATTTCATCAAAAATATCTTAATTTGTCTAAGAACTTCATTTGGACAACTTTAAAGGCGATTTTCTCAATATTTAGATTTTTTTGCACCCTCAGATTCCAGATTTTCAAATAGTTGTATCTCGGCCAAATATTGTCCTATCCTAACAAAGGATTTAGGATTATTTAAGACAAATTTAGATACATTTAAGCTGAATTACTTATTTATTCATCTTTCAGATGACGTAGAAATCTCAATTTAAAAAAATTGACCCTTATGACTGGTTTTGTGGTCCAGGGTCACATTTGTGTTCCGAAGACTAAGGTCTTACAGGTTTGGAGCAACATGAGGGTGAGTAATTAATGACCGAATTTTCATTTTTGGGTGAGCTAGCCCTTTAATTATATAAAATCTTATAAATATAAAAAAAAAAAAACCAGGGATATTTTTTTCCTTTCATAACTTGAATTATAGATGCATTCTTTTAGGGTTCATCACGCAGTGAATGCTTTTGAACTGCTTTTGTCATTTTGCACATTATCAAGACAAGATAATCAGCCTATCACGCACCCCTACATCCAACATGATCTCACTGACATGCCCTCAAATCAGAACTCTGCACTGGGGACCTGATTATAGCACTTAAAACCTGGAAAAGTCAGATTTTCATGATATGTCACCTTTAAAGAAGGTTTTCCACCTGTAATTATGACTTTGTGGTGATGTTCATTGTAAATGAATTTTTCTGACATGACTTGAAAGCACATAGTAACAATCAACAATCAGAACCTTAGCATTGACATAGTAATACATAAACAACCAACCATAACACAACATAACAGCAAATGCTCAAGAAATACCCTACAGTAGGAGCTACTACGGTTTCCAATATTATCCATAAACTCCTAACATGGTGGTGAGCTTAGTATGGGCAACGGCTCTTCACAATTACATCAGAATATGTTAAAACGGAGTTGTGTGTGTGATTGTGTGTGTGGGTGGCTGAAATGACAGTGCACTGAAAATGTGTGTGTGTGTGCGTGTGTGTGTGTGAGAGAGAGAGAGAGTGTGATATGGGCAGAGAGCAGCATCAATCACAGCTTCAGTGCTGCTTTGGGACCTATTAGAGTAAAAGATCAGAGAAAGACTCTAGAGAAATGTATGTGTGTGTGTGTGTGTGTGTGTGAGACAGAAATGAGCTGACTTGAGAAAGGTGTTAATACCCAGAACTGACTGGGTCATACGCTCTGGTGTTCAGTGCAAGAGTGTGAAATGCATCATGGGGATTTATCTTTGCTTTGGCACGTCAACTTGTTTCTTTTCTGCTCTTAGGGCATATTACTCTCAACCTCATCTGGCTTGGCAGCCTTCTTGCTTAGATTATTACAAAAATAATCAGAACTCTTGGTCAGGGCGGGCAGGCCTGAGATGGCAAAAAACAGTTCACACCAGCCTAACATGCTTTAGATGTGTTGTTGCTGCTTCAAGACGCCCTACCAACAGTCTACAAGCAGGAAACCAGCTCCACCAGCAGACAGTACAAAGTGTCAACCATCTAGACCAGCTTGGACCAGCTAGAAGCAAGCAGGGCAGGTTATTTTGACTTATTTGTTGGTCATCACATGAGCTGGTCATGAGGAGGAACATGACGAAAACACATGAGCTCAAAAGCAAATGGATCCCAACTGTAGTCGATCTGAACCGAAACAGACTTGTGTTTGTCTCTTGACCGTGAAAGCGTGGCTGATGTCAGAACAGTTTTTTTAAATTCGGCTAACAATGAACAGTTTGTTTGCAGCCAGACCTTGTGATTGAGTAAAAATACTCATTGAAAATGTATTTGAATACTTGTCAAACCCACAAAACATCAGTCAACAAGGCAGCACAGATAATTAGTTGCTTGAGGTATCGTAAACATTTTACACCATTTATTGAAGTTTATTTATAAACATACTTTTATTAATTGCTAGTTAATGATGTATTAATTAAAACTAACATACACAGAAGAAATGGGGAAACAAAGATTATCCGATTTACTCAACAAAAAGTACAAGAAAATTGTTTTTCTTTTAAACTCAATTTCTTTATCTTCGATTAATATAATTCTCTATGTGCAATCTACTGGATTAAATTATGCAGAGCGAATGTGAACCAATCTAGTACATAAACTGTAACTGAAAGCATGCTTTGCATGGGACTTAAAATACGAGTAAAATGTTGAAATTAAGTATTATTTTATCCGTTTTGGAAAAAGATGGGAAAAGAGGGAGACTTGATAGTGCTTAATATTCCATTATGTTGGGATTTAGAACGGTTTTTCACTGCAGTGAAGAGTGGAGCTTTTGCTTAGAGTGAGGACAGTATACATTTAGAGGATGATTTTGCTGTTTTACTCAAGGATCATTGAATAATTATCTCTTGGCATGCTAATGTACTACTGCTAGCTAACAGTTCAAGGTCATGGGTTCAATTTCTTTGGATAAAAGCATATGCCAAATCCACAAAATGTAAATGCCTGTAAGGATCGGTTGCTAAGTGCTGATGTTTTCCTATGGAGTGCTGTAGACCTTTTTTAGATCTCTGAAGTCACGCCACCCTTGCATCACCCAATTTAAACAATCACTTCCAGTCTCAAACAGGTGTTGTTCTGATATAATAGAGTTCATGCCGTCTTCATTTTCTCTACTAACTTGCAGACTCATTGGCCCAGCAGTGAATAACCACTTCTCTAAACCGAGAGCTCTCAAAATCAATCCTTTTCCCATGCCATCCCCTGAGGCCCTCAGCCAGCTTGACACAGCACTGATCACCATCATCAACATAATTAGCCTTCAAATCAAACACAGATCATAAGAGAGCAATTATTTTGGCTGCCATTTCAAAATGAGCTTCACAGATTTTATTTGGAGAGGGGAGAGTTTCAGACTCCAGTTTCTCTAATTGAACCCCAACTGACTGTCAAGACTTACTCAGAGTTTAGATGCTGTTAGCCAAGCTAAGCTTATGGAGGAAATGGATAAAGCATTGCAAAATGTACCAAAAGAACAGGGATGGGCAATTAAAGAAATATTGCCTCTAAAAAATTACAGTTTTGTAATTATTTTCTCCTGTTGTGCAAAACCTGTGTAACTTTCTTTCTTCTGCAGAACACAAAAGGAGGTACTCTGAAGAATTCACTACTCAATCTTTTGTGAGTGAATTATTCAGACCAGTTTTATAAACTGGATCAGCTGATTGGATGAGCGGCTTTCAGTTTGTTTCTCACAGAACCGCAGCTGATTGTGTGGTCCTCCAGTCACATGCTTTGACTGGCAGGTGACGACCAACAATAATCTGGTGAAGAACAGAAAACCCCTTGACCTAAATAGCAGAGAAATCAGAGCAAGGGAAAACAGGTGTACACCAATACACACCATGCTGATTGCAATCACAAACAGCAGAGCATGAGGTGAGAGCAGGGAAGGAAAATATGACTGAGAATATTAGGAGGGATCAAACCTGGCTCATGACAAGTGTTCACACTCACACCATATAGCCAAAAACATGTTAAACCATATAACATGCTGTGTAGTGTCATTTAGTGATGACAACATGTATATACTCTCAATTGTTGTACTATAATTTGGTGTTTTGTTGTGTTTTTGTTTTGTTTTACACAGTACTGAAAGTTGACAGTGTGAAGCACAGTACACTCGTATGCTTTTATAGTGAAATTAGTTTTTTTGTGTCAACTCATGTCCATTTTGACCAGGAGGAGTGCACTGTCACTTTAATTCAGTGTGTGTAGTGCAAAAAAATTAAAAGACTTCCCCAAAATAATGACAGCACTGCTGCTTCTGCTCTGCTACACAATCATCAAATCTCCTAACATGGGCTGCTTATACACTTACAGGATTCTGGTGTGAAATGGGTGCAAGTCAAGCAAATTGGTAAATCCTTTTAAAGGAATATTCCAGGTTTATTACAAGTTATTTTCAATTAACGTTCAATTGGCATAATTAAAATGATTTAGACTAATCTGTAGTTTTCGTAAAAATAAATAAATTAAATTAAATTCACTGTTAAGGTAAGGCACTAACAATGGATGTTTTCTGAAGATTAAAAAAAAAAAAAGAAATATGAAGCTTATAATTTATAAATGCACCCACATTCATTACTCTGTTAAAACTTTTATTTGAGCTGTAAAGCCATAAAATTGTTATTGTATTTCACACGGAAATTTGTTGTATGTTTTTTTTTGTTTATTACACTGAATGTGTGAAAATCCACACATAATATTGCTTACTATTATTACTAGGGGTTGGACGACTTCTGATTTTTTAAAGTGGACTTTTATGTGATGAAAGTCGAGTTGAAGTCAACTAGTCGCTGATGACGTCATTAATGAACAAATAAGTCTGGAGCTGTGATAAACACCTTGTGCACAGCTATGACATATGACACAGCGCTCCCCACATGGTTATTGCTCCTATAACAGCTCATTTTTATCAGTTCTTTTGTCTTTGGATCGTTATATTTCTCTCAGATTTCTGCTCGTTCTAAATCAGACACAGATAAAGTTGCACAATTATATTTATATGAATGTATTAGTGAGAGCGACTGCGTGTGTGTGAATTAATTCTACCCGGCAGCGTCTCTCTACTAGTAGTGAAGCTGTGGGATTTAGTTATTAAGAAATATATATTTGCTTGAACTTTTCAGTTTGTAAGCTAATTTTTTTACTTTATTTATTTATTTTTTTTATTGAAGGAGTAAAGCAACATACAGTAAAACAATGAAAGTTACATTTTCCTTCCTTCTACTTTTACTATCTATAACAACCCCATCCCTTCCCTAGACAGCTTAGTTGCAACACAATAGCGTAGTGTCTTGGAAAATGAAACAATCTTATTACATCTTTTCAAGGCATAGACCCATTGCATACCACTACATAGTGATGATAATAATAGTATTATTATTACAATAATATTATTACGGTATGAATATATAAGAGAAAAAGAGAGGGGGAAAAACAAAACAAAACAAAACAACAACAACAATTTATACATCAACAACAACAAATACATCATCACAGAAAGGGTAAAGAAAGAGATACATATAAGGAGAGTAAAAATCAACAGCTGGGTAATTCTTTCAGGTTTTTAAAATATGACAAAATGGGTTCCCATTTTGAGTAAAACCTGTCCACAGATCCCCTTAGTGTAAATTTTATCTTTTCTAATTTTAAAAAGAACATCACATCTTCCAGCCAATCTGTCACAGAAGGAGGGGTAGGGGATTTCCAACTCAACAAAATTCTTCTGCGGGCCAATAAAGAAGTGTAAGCAATAATGTCCCTCTGGGTTGCAGTTAAAGTAATGATTACAGTGTCACTGGGAGTTCCAAAAATACCTATTGAAGGACAAGGCCGCAATGTCACCCCAAGGGCATCACTGATAGTTTTAAATTGTAAGCTATTTTACTGAGAAATCACAGAACAGTGTTGACAATACATTTCCGCGCTGAATGATTCTGTGTGCTCGCGATCTGCGCGTGATGTATGAGCTACTGTCTGTAGCCTATGTGTGTGCGTTACAGTGCAGCAGCGCATTAGATTAGAACGGCGATTAATTTACCTGTACAATAAGCTGTTTAAAACGTGCATTCTCCCATTCAATTTCGAGCATCCAGTAATATAATCACACATGTCTTGTGGAGTGCTTTCAGAGTATGCATTTATTTGTCATTTTAACTGTTTGGAAACGGAGCGTAAATGTGGAAGTCCTTCAAAGATTTCTTATCCTGTTGCGCCCTCTATAGGACCAGCGACTAGTCGACGTCAAGCTTAAAGCGTCATGACAGAGCACTGAAATCGACTAGTCGATTAGTCAGAGCAACCCCTAATTATTACATCTGAATACACATACTATTGAAACAGTGAACATTTTAATATTTACAGACGGGCCCCATTCACTTACATTTCAAGTGGACCATTGACACTCCTAATTGGGATTGTAGATAGAGTGTCAATGGTCCATTTGAGATATAGGTGGCAGTAATGCACTTATAAGTCTGCGATCCGCCGTAAAGCAAGAAGAAGAAGAAGACGCGTCACGCACCTGCTGAAGAAGAAGACGCGAACGCGCTCAGGACACGCTCAAGACAGTTCGGACAGACTACAAAGGTTTGTGCTAAAAATCTTCGTTTGTGTTGCGAAGAAGCATTCGGATGCAGAAATTGTTTTTGTCGAAATAATGTAACGGGAGATTCATGTTTAAAGGGGTAGTTCACCCAAAAATGAAAATTTTATGTTTATCTGCTTACCCCCAGGGCATCCAAATGCTTCTTTTAACATATAGTTTATGAAAAACAGTATGTGGATTACATAGTATGTCCAAAATTAAAGGTGCTGTATGTAAGTTTTTGACTCTTCTTAAGCCTAAAAAAATAAGAATATACGTTTGTAGATATTTAGGAAACATGTTATGTTTACATAGCTGTTTCTCTGAAAAATAATGCTATAGCCAGTAATTCTACTCTGAAATGTGCGTTTCGGGCAGATTCCAGGTTAGAATTGCAGTAACCATTTCAACCGCTAGCTGGCAATATTACATACTGCACAATGCTCTATGAGCAGAGGAACATTAAAACACAGTAAATCAACTCATCAAATTACAGTGCAAGGCTCGTTGCGTGTCCTCAATCTGGCAAACCCACGTGAGCGTCGAATCTGAGTAGGAGGAAGCAGGAGAAACGGCTCTCTCCAATATTTAGAATTTGGACTGCAGTACCCATTTCAACCACTAGCTGTCAGTCTTACATAGTTCACCTTTAAAGGTGCTGTATGTCATTTTTTGACTGTATTAAAGCATGAAAATACCATTCTAAACATCTGCAAACATATTAAGTTCACTTGTTTCTCGGAAAAACAATGCTACAGTCAGTTATTCTACTTTGAAATGTGTGTTCTGTGTCGGAATGTCTGTTTTTGTTTTGGTCTCTGTGACTCCGCCCACTGCCAATTTACCCAATAGTATTTCGACATTCTGGGTTGCCAGTTGGCAGAAAACAAAGCGTATTGTAGCCATGGAAGCCAGCAAACGAACTCGCTCAGAGATTGCAGATTCAACCCGACCTACTGTAAAAAGCCTCGGCATCCACCTAAAAATCATCTATGACCAGAGGAATAATAAACATGTATAAAACAACTTGTCACCTTACACTGTAAGGCTTGTTGACTAACACTGTCAGTTGTGCTCATTCCTTGCTCCATCTTGCAACTCCTGTGAGCATTGAGTCTGAGGAGGAGGAGAAGGCGGCGGGAGAAACAAAGCTTTCCAATATTTTGAATTTGGGCTGCAGTACCTATTTCAACCGCTAGATGTCAATATTACATCCTGCACCTTTAACAGTATTCATAAAACAGTAGATAAAAAGTACCCAGATGACCTACTACAGCCGCTGAAGCACAGACTGACACTTTACTTTATCTTTTACATTAGACGGTATGCGATTGTGAATGCAGTTAAAGTTTTGTTTTTGGATAAACTGGCATATTGGCAATACGGTAAAACAGTATCAATTGAAAACAAATGCTGCAATAAATTCATTATTTTCTCTGATCTGTGTGTAAAGGTCTGGCTCTTGTGTCACCACGACTCTTGGAAATTGCTCTTGTTGGAAACCAACATGCACTTTATGAGAGGTGGTGACAATTCAGTTTCAAAGAGAAAACAAAATCCCTTTCTAGTCCTATACAAAGATGAAGCATTGAAAACATTTCTTTCATTAGCGACCTCAACAGTTCATCCACCTCTGGTGACAGAACCAGCTTTATAAGTGGCTTATAAGGTTTGACGTCTATTATGACAACGTTTTCTGGTAACCGTGAGAAGGATCTTTCTGTTTGGAAGAATTCAGTGTGAGTTTGGCTGTGCTCTAAGGGGGAGAATAACACACACCGACAGCAGTGCAAGACACAGTCCACAGTCTGAGTTTGAGTAAGACTCACCGATGAAGCCCAGCTGAGAGAATTCAAGAATCATCCACTCCTCTGACGGCTGCTGCAGGGCGAAATTCTTCATCGTGGTGAAATAATTTGGCCGTGCAACAATGTCATCCTCTAGCTGTGTGAGAGAGAGAGAGAGAGAGAGAGAGAGAGAGACAATGCTGAAGGAAGACAAGCAGCTGTGAAGTGGATTTGAATCATTTGCATATAATCGCCAACAACTTAAATTCTTTTTCTGGGTATCTAAGGCTAAATGATTTAAAGGTGTGTCATTTTCCAGAAGTTAATATACTTTCTTTTATACCCTCTTAATGTAGAGACGACTATAAGTAAACTCTTCATTAGTTGACTTCCTGAAGAGAGTAAAGGCCTGCTCACACAGACATGAATGTTTGTATGATAACATTCACGGTCTAATTTCCATGTGCATTTTCTGTTCAGCCTAATGGGAAAGGAGAAGGAACTCAAATGGTTTCAAATGTTAAGATTTGTGTGTTCACTAATACAACAGTCTTGTTGGCTAAATCCAGGATCTCTTTCTGTTATTCACTGTATAAATAGTCTGTTCTTGAGCTCTACCAAGTCAATGTTTACGTAACAGCATTTCTGGACGTGAAACAAAAAGTGCCAGTCTTATTGGTTGGCCACTTTTTTGTTCACAGTGCAATGGAAAAGAGATTGGAACCGCTCACATTGATGGCATTAAAAAAAACAATTTTGTTACTTGATAAAAAAATTAATGTTAACTAAAATAAAATAAAACATAAAAAATTCAGCATTTCCTATTTAATAACACGTCTCAAAATAGTGCTTGTCTAAATAGATGCATTAACAGCCATTAATTCAAATGGCACAGAATTTTTGCACCAAACAAGTCAAGTAAACTGTATTTATATTGTGCTGTACACGATACTCGCTGGTGTCGTGAGTCATGCAGAAAGTAAACACTTTATGTTTAAATCTTACACTGTGCTTTTGATGGCATCTTGATGACTGTCACTTTTTTAAATGCTGGTGGAGTGCATTTTCTTTTCTTTAAGCACCCATGTTGAGTGAGCTTAAAGGGTTAGTTCACCCAAAAATGAAAATTGGCTTGTGTTTTACCCTCGAAGCATCCTGGGTGTATATGACTTTCTTCTTTCAGACGAATCCAGTCGGAGTTATATTAAAAATTGTCCTGGCTATGCCAAGCTCTATCATTGCAGTCAGCGGGTGTTGCAGTTGAACAGTCCACAAGTCGTCAAATAAAGCTCGAGCATTCATAATAAAACGTGCTTCACACGGCTCCGGGTGGTGAATAAAGGCCTTCTGTAGTAAATCCATGCGTTTTTGTAAGAAAAATATCCATATTTCAAACGTAATAAACACTTTTCTCTCACTTCCGCTGACTGTCATACACTGAAGCAGTTCCGACGGATGACGTAGCACGTCGGCGTTGCGTGATTAGTGACGAATGCGGAGAGACAACAAAACAAAACGCCGGTCACGAATTAGAAGTACAAACCGCAGATTTGCAAAGAAAAATGTCGGAGGATTTCGATATAAACCAAGAGGAGACTGGTTTT
>NW_015557058.1:127771-131257 GCF_001515605.1 Sinocyclocheilus anshuiensis | reverse complement strand
TCAGACCGATGAGCTTTGTAAAAATCGACGCGTTTCAGAAAGGCGGGGCATAGAGGAGAAACAATAATGTACAATACGTGGAAAATAATGTGTTTTTTGAACCTTAAACCGCATAAACACATTTCAATACACCAAATACACAAAATAATGTTATTTTTAGCAACATCATATGACTCCTTTAAACAAACTCGCGAGACTAGCATATCTCAGAGGCGCGCGCGCTGCGCATATGCCTTCCGCTGGAACGCCTTCCGCATATGAAAGATAACGGAAGTGAGATAAAAGTGTTTATTACCTGACTGGATTCGTCTGAAAGAAGAAAGTCATATACACCTAGGATGCTTCGAGGGTGAGTAAAACACAAGTCAATTTTCATTTTTGGGTGAACTAACCCTTCAATGCTTGTGATGGGAGTGCCAATCAAAAAAATAACTCAAAGTGGATTTAGCATTTTGCTTTTCTAAGAAAAGCAGCCATCACACACATCAGTGTCAAAGAACACACTCCAAAGTGAAAACATGATTGGGGGAAAAAAAGAAAGGATTTTGTCATTAGGGCTGTCAAAATGACTGAAAAACTACATTTGAATTTTCTACTTGAATATTATCAAAATTCGAATTATATTCGAATTTAAAAGGCATAATTTCAGTTAGGGGAAAAAAAGCTTTTGGCTTCTCTCCTGAAGCCACAAGAGGGCGCACCCGCCAAAATATTAGCACGTTTCTTTAAAGCGTAATAAAAGCACCATGCATGTATGTATAGTTTAATACAAAGGCCCGAAAACCAATCACAAAGAGTAGGCTACTTTCTTCATTTAAACACATGAGATACAGTGGGATGGGGAAAAACCGCCATAAAGTCTTGAGACATGTTTTTTTAAAAGTTGAACTTGCATTAATTTTACATTTCTTTCTAAACATGCCACTCTCTTGTGCCAGATGTGAGTGCAACGCTGATAGATGTGATAAATATGCATTCTGTGTGAATGGCTTGGTTTCAGTTTTGCCGTAAACAACATCTTCTCCACACTGATGCTCTCGTTTTCCGCTATTTATTGAATGAACAACATAGCAGCACCGCATCTAGTGGGTTCAACTGGATAGGCTAACAAAAGCATTTCGTGCGCCACTGATAGGCTGCCTGACGGCTGACGCAGACCTAAAATTTGAATGCAACGTTTTTGCATTCGAATGTGGATTTTTTTTTTTTTCGACGAATATTCAAAATTCGATTATTTTTTTTTTTTGACAGCCCTAATGGAAAGAAATGCTGATGCTTTTTTTCTGCATTTGGCCAATCATACAATATTATTGGCAAATGACGATAAACTTCAAATGGCCAAATATCAGGCCTTTAATCAGACAAGTACAATACTAAAGAGTCGGAGAAGATCGATATGTTTGAGAAAAGAAATGGAATTGAACTAATTTGTGGTTTTTTTAATTCGACGAATATTCGAAATTCGAATTTTTTTTTTGACAGCCCTATTTGTCATGTGTTGGCTTTATCTAAACGCCCACAAAAAAAAACGGATCATAAAAGAACAAGCTACAAAAGAAGTGCAGAAGTGGCCTCAAAGATCAGCTTGTCTTTATAAGAGCTTTCTATTTCCTCTGGAAGCCATTTCCCACAATTCCCATAAAATAAACACTAGACAAGCTGTCAGGGTTTATTTCGACCAGATGACATCACATTATCCCTGCATTAATACATGCAAAAAAACAACAACAAAAAAAACTTGTGGAACCACCAAGCCTATTAAACATATATTTTGCAGAAAACGTACCCCTGAGACAATCAGGGAACTGGGGTATATCAGTTATCTTTTATTTGTTTTATACTAAGTAATGATTGTCTTGGCGTATGTGTATGTTTGACACATTTCAGGGTTTTGTGCCGCAATATCCTGTCATGTCAAACTTTAAATAAAACTAAACTAAACTAAAACCAGCTGAGTTCATCGACCCATCCATTCGAACTCGTAATTATGTTTGTGTTCTCTCCAAATATGAGAATCTGTTCAGTTCTAATATGCATAATCTTAATCTTACCTGTACATAATAAGTCCCTTTAGTCTGGGCATACATCATCAGGAAGCAGTAATCCAGGTTCTGCTTTGTTCGCCATCTGCAAAAACAATCAGCATATGCTTTAAAAAGAATTATACACAGCCACACATACACAAACCAACAGGTTGAAGATAATAAATAGCAACAGAGACCTGCTGTTTACAAATAAGAGGACAGTGAGTGATGGATTATTTCTGGCAGCTGCTGTTTGTCGAGCTACATGGATATTCTTTTAAAGTATTGAGCACAAAAACTGACAACAAATGTTAAAAAAACTCCTTCAATTTAAATATTGCACATAATGACATTTCACACCAGGTTTGAAGTCAGTTGTCTTTGTTTCTTGCATGTCTCATCACTGATGTCAAAGTGTGACATGGGAGCTGAATGAAAATTTGAGATACAACGCAAGGGAACATTCAAGCCATTGGCTGGGACAATGAAGAACAAAAAAGGCTTTTCCCAATCAGTTGGCATTTTTAGACCATTTTACTTTACTTGTTAAAATGGAGTTGGCAGTTTCCAAGTGCAAGACAGCCTATTATATGAGATCACTAGTAGCTTAATGTGGAAGAATGCGACTTATGGTTTATGGAAATTGGCAGGACAATATCTATAACTAAGATGAGATAACTATAGCAGGGTCGGAAATTAACTGAGCTTGGGGCAAAAATACCTCCAAACATCGAGGTATGGCCTGGGTCAGAAAATGCGCAAGTACGAGTTTTTGTTTTTAACATTTATTACATAGCCTATGACAAGAGCAAGAGTGCTGTTTTTGACAATTATCAGCATGACTGGAAATGCAATTTAGATTTTTATAAAACAGTTCAATAAATAAGAAGTCAATATCAAGTCACTTACATTTTAGGCACATGTTGTCAATATTGTCTGTTTTTGCTTTATTTTGCAAACAAAAATAGTTTTAAACAAATCCACAATAAAGTTGAGCAACACTAAATTAATCTGCGTTTTTGTGTTAATCAGGTGTTTTGAGCAATCAAATCGGTTGAATGAATGATGATTCCCTTATTAAGACTATATACACACACACACACACACACACACACACACATACACATATATATATATATATATATATTGTAGCATTTGGACCAATCAGACACACAACTATTTGTTATATTTAACAAATAATCTCTTATGCCCCTTCACCTAAACAAAGGGCCTACTATGAGGGTCTATGGACCCTTCCCCCGAAATGCAACTAACACCTCAAAAGGGCAGAACAGGCCTCTGGTTCCATGGCAACCAAAGACAAACCATCTGATAACACTAGTTTTATTGCTCCAAGGAATGCGGGCAGAGCAGCTCTTACTCAAGTCTAGGTAGGGCTGGACAATAATTCAATATCAATATGTATCGCGATATAATTTTTTTCAATAACGGTGATATGATT
>NW_015557058.1:127287-127709 GCF_001515605.1 Sinocyclocheilus anshuiensis | reverse complement strand
CTGATTGGATGTGTCCTGGCTGTCTAGCCAGGAAGCGTCGTACCTCTGGGCTAGAGGTGGTCCAGAGCAGATAGAGTCTATCTTGGTGGTTCACACTGGTCCAAGACTGCAGGTAAAAGTCAACGTATCGCAGGTAGGCGTGGACATCGTGGTCTCCTGCAAGTTCTGGTGTGAATGCAGGGATGTTTCTGGCCATTCGGTTGAAGTCTTTAAGTGTCACTCCATGTGTCATTTCAGAGTTTGTCCAGAGAATTCCTTCTTTTGAATTGTATACGGTTTTGTGTGTGTGTTATGATAGATCACTAGTTAATATAACCCCACCGATACCATGTTTGGTCTCTTTGAATTTGTCTTCTGATGATCTAAATGAGCGTTTATATTATATGTGGGTACATAGGCAATATATTAGTGTTCTAAGAATC
>NW_015557058.1:125111-126524 GCF_001515605.1 Sinocyclocheilus anshuiensis | reverse complement strand
GCTGCCCTCTCATTCATTGATCTGCTAACCGTTATGCTCACGTGTCCTCTGATAATAATAGCTTTCTAGGATTAAACATTATTTGGATAATTGGTAAAAAAAAAAATCTCTTAATAGTACTGTGTGTTAGACCTACCTGAAAAACTAAAAAGCAATTTATTTCATTTGTAGGCCTATCGTTATTTTTTTATTTGTGCTATCATTAGTAATTTCTTTATTTGTTCTTATTTTATTATTAACTGCTTAGCCTCCTTGTCATTTTTTATTCAGTTCAAAGTTTTAAATCAAGCTATGTCGTGCAACAAAATTACCCCACTGTAAAATCAAAAAGTGAGCAAAACTTTGTTTAATTACCATTATAACTAGCTATCTCACAATGTTTACATATGAATAAAAGCCTACATTAAAATCTGTCATATAAATTGGTCTTTTCATTAGAAATTAGCCTACTGATTGCAACCATTGATGGACAATTTTTTTTTATAATATTATGAAATAAAAATTAAAATATCTGTATGACAGTATATTCTGCAGTTCTTCCCTGCTGTACCGAATATCTATACTTTTCAAAGTATCATATCGAAGTTAGAAATTCAAATATTGTGACAAAATTAATTTTGTAGGGTGCCACAAATTTGTTAAAATTTAAAAAGGGTGCCGCGACTAAAGAAAGGTTGGGAAACACTGGTCTAGATGTTTTTCAGCCACTTCACTGACTGCAGCTAGGTTTTCTGGCATTATTTGAAATGAAAAAGAAAAAAAAAAAAAGTTTTTTTGGGGGTTAAATTAATAAAATTGGTCAGATATTTTCCCTATTGTCCTCATAGGCATGAGACTTGATTAGATGGCCAAACAACACCCATCCAGGTTTAAAAACGCACACTGCACTGGAAAACACCCATTTGGATCTGCACATTCGGTCAGAAGTTTAAACAAACAGAGAAATGGATTGAAAGTCCCACAGTGTAACTCTTATCAGGGAATCAAACTATGAATGGCCTACTTTGACTATGTATATTATACTAGGATAGGAAAAAGTATTTGAACATAAAAAAATAACTGACTTGATATTTAAGAACTATATATAACTGTTTACAGCCTAGATGCTCTTAGTGAGAGTGTGTAGTGTAGTAACTGGATTTTAACAGCAGTGACCACATAAAATGTGCCGATGCCAAAAGATGGAGTCAAATGATAAACACACAAGCCTCTCACTGTGTTTTACACAAACTTACACACACATACAAATTCAGCATTTTGGTAAGCTGCCCTACTTCCTGTGAAACCCTGCAGGATGCAAATTATCTGTTAGACTTCATATGTGTACATTTACATACATTTACATCAGTTTTTCAACACACACACACACACACACACACACACACACACACACACACACACACACACACACAC